>NC_090894.1:21184316-21206816 GCF_036669925.1 Montipora capricornis | reverse complement strand
TCATAGGCACAAATACAAACCATCAATTAATGTTACAAATATTTATGGATATGACAGCAATTTTGAAAATACACTCAGGTACCAAGTATGATGGATAAAACTTCTACTATGTCATGTATCTTGATTGGTAGGCAAAAATAATGGTAACAAAAGTTGATGCTGTAGCATTTAATGGGAATCTTATGCAAAAAATGAATAACTTACTGTAATTAAAATGACTTACAGTCAAGTGGACCTGCAAAATTATACTGGGTGACTGTAAATTACAGGATGAAAGATTTCAATGACTTTTTAAGTGAATAAAAAGTTTATCAAAAGTTGCCCTGTAGTATTTGAAAATATTTATAACTATTAATTTCTCCACAGTTTTGTCACTGAACTTTCAGTCACAAATAACATTACTGTAACAGACAGATTATAATTATATGGAAAATTGAAATTGCTTCATCTGCAAACCCTTGAAGGTTAACAGTCCATAAATTAGGAGTCAATGGCTAAATAAACAAACACAATAGGGCACAACCTGGATTGAGATCCATCTGTGAGGCAAGCTGTCGAATGGTCATCTCTGGCTTGATTACAATGGACCTCTGAAAAAATGGCATTCAACGAATCGAAAGTGGTTCAGTGTTGTCTGTACACTTACCATCAACAACAATTATTTTCGTCATCGCTGTAGTGGTAAAAATGTTGTGGACTCACAAGGCACAGCCATTTGAAGTGAGTGCACAACATATTTACCACTTGATGAAGAATATCATTGTCAATACATGTAAGAGTACAGAAAATGCTGAATCACTTTCGGTTTCTTTTTAACCACAATATTCAACGCCAAAGAAAGTTTTTATTTCAGAGCATAACCAAAATCATGGCACGAAGAAAGAGCAAGCATTGTCTATAACGTTCTCACAATATGATTGGTTTATTTCCCAAAATGGGCGTTCCTGATTGGTTATTAAATTGCCTGACAAATTGATGTGAGCGTGACGCGCACAGCATTCTCTAAACTCTTATCGACAATGGAAAATTAGCCAATCAGATTGCGAGATTACAAGCAATTATGGTAAAAAACTATGTTGTTAACTTGTATCAAACTGTAATGTTCCTGTGTTCCATAATTTTTCACAAGGTTGCAGAATTGCACCTTGCAGTTCAACTGCTGAAAGATGTGAACCATCCGGCATGTTAATGATAGCACTCTTTTGACTGAAGTATGAGTACAACTATAAAAGTATGAATTTCCCACTATAATTAGTAAACACATTACTTTTTAAAATAGACTAATACCACCATACCTGACTGCCGTTGTCATTTTTATCGAAAATAATTTTTAATAATTTTTATTGAATGATGGATGCCCTGCTTATAGATATAACTAGTAAATGAACAGTACGGTAGCATTTTATGCATTGCCATCTCACAGCATCTTTTTTGCTTGCCACTACTCTGCAACAAAACTATGCTCTTTAAATGTATTAACTGTGTTGCCTGATGAATCAACAAGATGTCCTCTATACTGTTTGTAACACCTGCAATGTTTGTTTCTGTCTCTTAAAAATATGGTAATTAATTAATTAATTAATTAATTAATAGTTATTATTGTTGTCACTTGACTGTCCCAAAATTAAACAGCTTGATATTTTGTACCTGATATTTTTCTTGTCTTGGTGGTGGTACAGTGTGCTGCCATCTGAACTGTGTAATGGCTCCACAATAGCTCAGACACTAAAAAGGTGGTAAACTGTTAGTTTTGAAACACCTACTTTTCCTTTCTTTATTTTTCTCATGAATTTTCTAGAGTGATTATAAATATTATATATAGATATTTCAATTTCCTTAGGAATTTGCAGTTTCATGCATATTGATACAAAGTCATGTAGCTACTACAGTACATGTACAAGTTCTGCGAGGGACTTTAGAAAACTGTAGAGAACACATTATACAACCCGGCCCTTAGGTGCATTCAACTATTATTGTTCAGCGATCGTACACTCTGCTACTTGCTATCTATCAATATATATCCTATCAAGCTATCTTTTGGTGTGAGTCGTCTGCCAAAGTAAGTCTTGATCTTTTCAGAATAATTTGATAGTTTAGTACTGCTGCATGATTGTGATCGATTTTAGAGTTGTAGTGTTTGAATGAACAATAATTTGCACTAGAAGTGCGATTGTCGAGAAGTCTGTTACATGCCAAATAATTCTTAATGATTAATTTGCTGCACATGATGTTCATTTTAGTCTTAATTTTCATTTTTAATTATTGTTGTGCTATTGCTAAGTAGTTATAAGTTACAATTAAATTTTTATTAAGGTTCTATGGAAATCTATTATCACCAAGTTATCATGTTTATGTCACATATTGAATCCCTTAGTAGCTTAGTTTAATACTTTCTAACTTGTATACTGAATTATCATTTTTCAGTTCAAACCCACCACCGCCATCGTAACCATCACCACTACTACCACTGTTACTACTGTACCTGTTACATCGTAAAATTATTGTCGATTGTACAAGTTGTCGTTACTTTGTAACTCAAGGAAGGAAACTGAGATTTTGAACTTTGATTAAATCTGGTTTACATATCACCTGTCAGTGGAGTTCAATTTGTCTATTACCTCACATCAAGTGAGCTACCCCTGTAATTGCTGAAGGTGGTCGGAGTATCTTGCAACCTCTAGAATCTTGGCAATTACACTAAATAATAACAATGTCACACAAAACTACTGAAAGCGTAACAATCCAGAAAGCCTAATCTTACTTGATGTGACACAATTTTAAATTCCAGATTGGCATAGTGTCATTGTCCTCTGACTGGAGAGTGAAGTACAGATAATATAATTATAATTATTATTTTATACAGTCAAGCGCCATTTGTTTTACAAAGCTATACAAAATAGACCACGATAGACAATGAATTTTGGTGAAAAGAAACCGAGATAAAATCACAGGACTCCAAGGTTCTTAGACCAGTCAAGTCCACCATTTTATGACCATTACTTAAGGTTTTACTGTTTACAGTTTACAAACAGCAATGTTAAATAATTTCTTTTGAATTTACAATTTTGCTAACCTCTAGGCAAAAGAGCTACAATCATGTAAGTCATTGTTCCAACTGTATATTAACCTTTTGTTGGCGTATTTATAAGAGTTGATACAGTATCTACAAAGTATTGCTATTGTATTGATCAATAAAGCAAATAAAAATAATACTGAATACCACATGCTCCTTTAGGCAGTTATGTTTAAAATGTTTCACAAAGAGCTTCCAGCTTCTGATGTATGGAGCTGTGGAATACTTTTTTTGGCATAGACAACCACAGAAAACCTGAAAATCAAGTATAAGCTTTTAAAAATGGACAATAAGATAATCTCATGATATCCATGCCAACCTGTGTTGAGATTCTAGTTAAATGCAAATTTTAGCTTTATCACTTTCTGTGTGGGAGGCGCGGTGGCCTCATGGTTAGAGTGCTCGACTCCGGATTGAGTGGTCCGGGTTCGGATCCTGGCTGGGGACATTGTGTTGTGTTCTTGGGCAAGACACTTTTGTCTCATGGTGCCTCTCTCCCCCCAGCTGTATAAATGGGTACCGGCGAAATGCTGGGGGTAACCCTGCGATGGACTAGCATCCCATCTAGGGGGGAGTAGAAATACTCCTAGTCGCTTCATGCTAATGAAACCGGAGATAAGTGCTGGCCGGATGAGCCTTCTGGCTTGTAAGCACAGACTTGACTTGACTTTACTTTACTATCACTTTCTGTAGAATAGACTCATTGTAAGCGTTTGTTTTGATTTCAGTCAGGTGTCCCAGCCGGGTCTTGACAAACTGTGAGCCAGCAAGTCATGCGAGCCTCACATACCCGGTAACTGTGTGACTCGCACGGCTTGCCATGTTTGCTTGCATGGCTCACTGGCTCGCACAATGTCCATACCAGTCCCAGCCCATGTACATGTACATGTACAGCAGGGATTGGGTACCATTTGAAAACATCATGGTCGCATAGTTTTCCAGAACACATGGCAAGTACGTCACACAGTAGCTTTTTAACCTGTAACAGAAAGCTGTCGCAGATTAAATTATTTGCTTTTAATTATGAGTCAACTGTTTCCACATGACACTACACTTCATGTTCAAGGGCACAACAGTCTGCTTCAGATGCAGTATGAGTCGTATCATCTGTTCTTGATAACATGCATGACGGGATTATTGATACAAATGGAAAATTCATGTAATAGAGGTCCTAGAATAGAGCCCTGTGGGATGCTGTATGTAGGCATGACCATTCAATTTTTTAAATTCAATTTTTATTTTGCCACACTACACACAGGTTTACAAAGGGAAAATATAACGATAGAAGGAAATCAAATTACAAAAAGTGGCTGGGAAGCCTTGATGGAAACCACGAGGCTTATAGAGTAAGGCTTTCCCAACCATGAATAGATAGGACTTTATAAATGGAGAGCCGAGCCATGGTCTGAGGTAATGGCGATAGCTACTAGTATATCATGGTCCATGGTCCCTACTCCAGTGCAACACACTTTACCTGATGAAAGCTTTGAGCTCTAAATCAATATTATTCAAAGTGACCAACAGCCTTGCTATCTCTTATATACATGCCCGTTTACTAAACAATCAAATGTCAAATGGCCTGTTCTCAATCCCACATTAGAAAGCATTAAGTAATTTGTGCCAGGGGTTGCCAGCATCAGTAAATAGAAAACGAAAACGAGACTAATAGAGCATATTCACTCTTCTCCTATTTATTATTTGAATATTATCAACGGCAAGTTTCATGGATATCACTTGGTCGATATTGCATAACACATGGAATAAAAATATTATTATGCTATCAAATATATAATAAACCAAATTTCCACAGATCAAGGAAAAAATAACATCCAGATGGTTAAAAGTACTTAAAATTAGGCTAAGATTATGGTTCCAATGATTCAAGAACTAAATAAATCAAATGCAACAATTCATTTTCTTTCGTAAAACTGTGCCTAATTTTAGAAAATTATAGGTCAGGCTTTCGTGAAGATTATAGAAAACGAAATTTTCTCTGGACAAGCCTAAGAACTTAAGCTATTTTCTCACCTGAGGTCTTAGCTTCACCCTTATTAATCGATTCATCTTGAAGAAGGCTTCGGTTTAGCAGGATCTGGGACGTGCATGTTTATTGACCGGCGAAATTCATGTCGCCATTAGCTAACATGCAGTATCTCATCACGTAAAGTGAAACGTTGTGTCTCAATTTCTCAACAAAGGCGGGATAATTCCCGCATCGAGTAGATTTCCTTCGGAAATCGGGATCTAGCCCAGATTTCCGTCGGTTTACTTAGAATCGAGGCAGCTGTCTCTCCCCTCTGTCTGAGACAAGATCAGACACCCACAGTTCTTACGTTACGTTTATGCCTGTAAAATCAACTGAAAAGTCAATTGCTGGTACAAAAAAAAACAACAACAGCAAAAAAAACAGCATGTTAATTTTTTTTGGTAGGCTAGGTATCGAAGAGCCAGAACATTTGCGCATGCGCTGATGGAATGTTTGAACAAGAGAGAAAAACGCAGTACCTCCAGACACCGGCGCTGGAGCGTCGTACCAAACGAGTCATCCCGGGATTTCGGCCCGTGCGATCGCTTTTGGACGCAGTTGGCCCTTCGCTGCTTTCTGCTACCGACCTTGCCTCCCGGTACGGCATTGAGGGAGAGATATGTCGGCCCCTAAACCATATGTGACAAATCCCACGCCTACTCACAGCTCCAAACCGCCCTTGTCAATAAAGCGTAAGAATTAGATGGTTTATATATTCAAGAGAAAAGTCATTTATCTGCCATATGGTAAGCACTGGAGTCGCAAATTACAAAGTATGCGCATGCGCCCTCCTAAAGGTAACATAACATACAGTCATAAGCTTTTTCCGAATAACTACAGGAGCTAATATCTTTGAGACATTACATTTACAGCTAAAATACATAGCATATACAGATACCTACTAAATACATAATATTTAAAGATATATTCATTAAAAAGAAAAGCCGCTGTACAAAATGCGGCCCTGTATTCTCTTTTAAAACCAGTAAACTCATAGGTACGGATAAAATCAGGTAGCGCATTCCGCAACTTAGCTGATACGTAACAAAAAAGAGAACTAAGACCATATCTGCTTATTCCAGGTTTATTGAGGAACAGAATGTTATTTCCGCGAAGATCATGCATAAGAAGGCAACGGGAGAGAAAACGTATTTTTCATATAAGCAGAAAAAAAGCAAAAAAAAAAAAAAACCACATACTTTTATCAAGTAATACGAGAAAATTTTGAATGCGCTTATTGCATAGAGCCATTCGATGAGGGCCAGTTTCGTGCTTCTTAAGTTGCCTCGCTCATGCCCAAAAAGAATTCTGGGTAATTCTGCCATTCCATGACAAGGGAACACTCCCGATTCTCATTTCATAGTTTTTTTTCATAAGTGTCGGGCCACCCAGTCCTACCATCAAAATAACGCATCGATTGAAGGTTTTAGCTTTTAAAACTTGCCCAGAATGTTTCAGTAGGTCCTGGGTAGTATTGTAGTCAGTACTACTGGGTAGTATTGTAGTCAGTAGGTCTCGCCTCTGTCTGAGACAAGATCAGACACGCACGGTTCTTGCGTTACGTTTATGCCTATAAAATCAACTGAAATGTCCATTGCTGCTACAAAAAAAAAACAACAACAACAGCAAAAAAAACAGCATGTTAATTTTTTTTGGTAGGCTAGGTATCGAAGAGCCAGAACATTTGCGCATGCGCTGATGGAATGTTTGAACAAGAGAGAAAAACGCAGTACCTCCAGACACCGGCGCTGGAGCGTCGTACCAAACGAGTCATCCCGGGATTTCGGCCCGTGCGATCGCTTTTGGACGCAGTTGGCCCTTCGCTGCTTTCTGCTACCGACCTTGCCTCCCGGTACGGCATTGAGGGAGAGATATGTCGGCCCCTAAACCATATGTGACAAATCCCACGCCTACTCACAGCTCCAAACCGCCCTTGTCAATATAGCGTAAGAATTAGATGGCTTATATATTCAAGAGAAAAGTCATTTATCTGCCATATGGTAAGCACTGGAGTCGCAAATTACAAAGTATGCGCATGCGCCCTCCTAAAGGTAACATAACATACAGTCATAAGCTTTTTCCGAATAACTACAGGAGCTAATATCTTTGAGACATTACATTTACAGCTAAAATACATAGCATATACAGATACCTACTAAATACATAATATTTAAAGATATATTCATTAAAAAGAAAAGCCGCTGTACAAAATGCGGCCCTGTATTCTCTTTTAAAACCAGTAAACTCATAGGTACGGATAAAATCAGGTAGCGCATTCCGCAACTTAGCTGATACGTAACAAAAAAGAGAACTAAGACCATATCTGCTTATTCCAGGTTTATTGAGGAACAGAATGTTATTTCCGCGAAGATCATGCATAAGAAGGCAACGGGAGAGAAAACGTATTTTTCATATAAGCAGAAAAAAAGCAAAAAAAAAAAAACCACATACTTTTATCAAGTAATACGAGAAAATTTTGAATGCGCTTATTGCATAGAGCCATTCGATGAGGGCCAGTTTCGTGCTTCTTAAGTTGCCTCGCTCATGCCCAAAAAGAATTCTGGGTAATTCTGCCATTCCATGACAAGGGAACACTCCCGATTCTCATTTCATAGTTTTTTTTCATAAGTGTCGGGCCACCCAGTCCTACCATCAAAATAACGCATCGATTGAAGGTTTTAGCTTTTAAAACTTGCCCAGAATGTTTCAGTAGGTCCTGGGTAGTATTGTAGTCAGTACTACTGGGTAGTATTGTAGTCAGTAGGTCTCGCCTCTGTCTGAGACAAGATCAGACACGCACGGTTCTTGCGTTACGTTTATGCCTATAAAATCAACTGAAATGTCCATTGCTGCTACAAAAAAAAAACAACAACAACAGCAAAAAAAACAGCATGTTAATTTTTTTTGGTAGGCTAGGTATCGAAGAGCCAGAACATTTGCGCATGCGCTGATGGAATGTTTGAACAAGAGAGAAAAACGCAGTACCTCCAGACACCGGCGCTGGAGCGTCGTACCAAACGAGTCATCCCGGGATTTCGGCCCGTGCGATCGCTTTTGGACGCAGTTGGCCCTTCGCTGCTTTCTGCTACCGACCTTGCCTCCCGGTACGGCATTGAGGGAGAGATATGTCGGCCCCTAAACCATATGTGACAAATCCCACGCCTACTCACAGCTCCAAACCGCCCTTGTCAATATAGCGTAAGAATTAGATGGCTTATATATTCAAGAGAAAAGTCATTTATCTGCCATATGGTAAGCACTGGAGTCGCAAATTACAAAGTATGCGCATGCGCCCTCCTAAAGGTAACATAACATACAGTCATAAGCTTTTTCCGAATAACTACAGGAGCTAATATCTTTGAGACATTACATTTACAGCTAAAATACATAGCATATACAGATACCTACTAAATACATAATATTTAAAGATATATTCATTAAAAAGAAAAGCCGCTGTACAAAATGCGGCCCTGTATTCTCTTTTAAAACCAGTAAACTCATAGGTACGGATAAAATCAGGTAGCGCATTCCGCAACTTAGCTGATACGTAACAAAAAAGAGAACTAAGACCATATCTGCTTATTCCAGGTTTATTGAGGAACAGAATGTTATTTCCGCGAAGATCATGCATAAGAAGGCAACGGGAGAGAAAACGTATTTTTCATATAAGCAGAAAAAAAGCAAAAAAAAAAAAAACCACATACTTTTATCAAGTAATACGAGAAAATTTTGAATGCGCTTATTGCATAGAGCCATTCGATGAGGGCCAGTTTCGTGCTTCTTAAGTTGCCTCGCTCATGCCCAAAAAGAATTCTGGGTAATTCTGCCATTCCATGACAAGGGAACACTCCCGATTCTCATTTCATAGTTTTTTTTCATAAGTGTCGGGCCACCCAGTCCTACCATCAAAATAACGCATCGATTGAAGGTTTTAGCTTTTAAAACTTGCCCAGAATGTTTCAGTAGGTCCTGGGTAGTATTGTAGTCAGTACTACTGGGTAGTATTGTAGTCAGTAGGTCTCGCCTCTGTCTGAGACAAGATCAGACACGCACGGTTCTTGCGTTACGTTTATGCCTATAAAATCAACTGAAATGTCCATTGCTGCTACAAAAAAAAACAACAACAACAGCAAAAAAAACAGCATGTTAATTTTTTTTGGTAGGCTAGGTATCGAAGAGCCAGAACATTTGCGCATGCGCTGATGGAATGTTTGAACAAGAGAGAAAAACGCAGTACCTCCAGACACCGGCGCTGGAGCGTCGTACCAAACGAGTCATCCCGGGATTTCGGCCCGTGCGATCGCTTTTGGACGCAGTTGGCCCTTCGCTGCTTTCTGCTACCGACCTTGCCTCCCGGTACGGCATTGAGGGAGAGATATGTCGGCCCCTAAACCATATGTGACAAATCCCACGCCTACTCACAGCTCCAAACCGCCCTTGTCAATATAGCGTAAGAATTAGATGGCTTATATATTCAAGAGAAAAGTCATTTATCTGCCATATGGTAAGCACTGCAGTCGCAAATTACAAAGTATGCGCATGCGCCCTCCTAAAGGTAACATAACATACAGTCATAAGCTTTTTCCGAATAACTACAGGAGCTAATATCTTTGAGACATTACATTTACAGCTAAAATACATAGCATATACAGATACCTACTAAATACATAATATTTAAAGATATATTCATTAAAAAGAAAAGCCGCTGTACAAAATGCGGCCCTGTATTCTCTTTTAAAACCAGGAAACTCATAGGTACGGATAAAATCAGGTAGCGCATTCCGCAACTTAGCTGATACGTAACAAAAAAGAGAACTAAGACCATATCTGCTTATTCCAGGTTTATTGAGGAACAGAATGTTATTTCCGCGAAGATCATGCATAAGAAGGCAACGGGAGAGAAAACGTATTTTTCATATAAGCAGAAAAAAAGCAAAAAAAAAAAAACCACATACTTTTATCAAGTAATACGAGAAAATTTTGAATGCGCTTATTGCATAGAGCCATTCGATGAGGGCCAGTTTCGTGCTTCTTAAGTTGCCTCGCTCATGCCCAAAAAGAATTCTGGGTAATTCTGCCATTCCATGACAAGGGAACACTCCCGATTCTCATTTCATAGTTTTTTTTCATAAGTGTCGGGCCACCCAGTCCTACCATCAAAATAACGCATCGATTGAAGGTTTTAGCTTTTAAAACTTGCCCAGAATGTTTCAGTAGGTCCTGGGTAGTATTGTAGTCAGTACTACTGGGTAGTATTGTAGTCAGTAGGTCTCGCCTCTGTCTGAGACAAGATCAGACACGCACGGTTCTTGCGTTACGTTTATGCCTATAAAATCAACTGAAATGTCCATTGCTGCTACAAAAAAAAAACAACAACAACAGCAAAAAAAACAGCATGTTAATTTTTTTTGGTAGGCTAGGTATCGAAGAGCCAGAACATTTGCGCATGCGCTGATGGAATGTTTGAACAAGAGAGAAAAACGCAGTACCTCCAGACACCGGCGCTGGAGCGTCGTACCAAACGAGTCATCCCGGGATTTCGGCCCGTGCGATCGCTTTTGGACGCAGTTGGCCCTTCGCTGCTTTCTGCTACCGACCTTGCCTCCCGGTACGGCATTGAGGGAGAGATATGTCGGCCCCTAAACCATATGTGACAAATCCCACGCCTACTCACAGCTCCAAACCGCCCTTGTCAATATAGCGTAAGAATTAGATGGCTTATATATTCAAGAGAAAAGTCATTTATCTGCCATATGGTAAGCACTGCAGTCGCAAATTACAAAGTATGCGCATGCGCCCTCCTAAAGGTAACATAACATACAGTCATAAGCTTTTTCCGAATAACTACAGGAGCTAATATCTTTGAGACATTACATTTACAGCTAAAATACATAGCATATACAGATACCTACTAAATACATAATATTTAAAGATATATTCATTAAAAAGAAAAGCCGCTGTACAAAATGCGGCCCTGTATTCTCTTTTAAAACCAGGAAACTCATAGGTACGGATAAAATCAGGTAGCGCATTCCGCAACTTAGCTGATACGTAACAAAAAAGAGAACTAAGACCATATCTGCTTATTCCAGGTTTATTGAGGAACAGAATGTTATTTCCGCGAAGATCATGCATAAGAAGGCAACGGGAGAGAAAACGTATTTTTCATATAAGCAGAAAAAAAGCAAAAAAAAAAAAACCACATACTTTTATCAAGTAATACGAGAAAATTTTGAATGCGCTTATTGCATAGAGCCATTCGATGAGGGCCAGTTTCGTGCTTCTTAAGTTGCCTCGCTCATGCCCAAAAAGAATTCTGGGTAATTCTGCCATTCCATGACAAGGGAACACTCCCGATTCTCATTTCATAGTTTTTTTTCATAAGTG
This sequence comes from Montipora capricornis, assembly GCF_036669925.1. Taxonomy (NCBI): domain Eukaryota; kingdom Metazoa; phylum Cnidaria; class Anthozoa; order Scleractinia; family Acroporidae; genus Montipora; species Montipora capricornis. The sequence goes on along the minus strand of NC_090894.1, from coordinate 21,195,330 downwards.
TCGGGCCACCCAGTCCTACCATCAAAATAACGCATCGATTGAAGGTTTTAGCTTTTAAAACTTGCCCAGAATGTTTCAGTAGGTCCTGGGTAGTATTGTAGTCAGTACTACTGGGTAGTATTGTAGTCAGTAGGTCTCGCCTCTGTCTGAGACAAGATCAGACACGCACGGTTCTTGCGTTACGTTTATGCCTATAAAATCAACTGAAATGTCCATTGCTGCTACAAAAAAAAAACAACAACAACAGCAAAAAAAACAGCATGTTAATTTTTTTTGGTAGGCTAGGTATCGAAGAGCCAGAACATTTGCGCATGCGCTGATGGAATGTTTGAACAAGAGAGAAAAACGCAGTACCTCCAGACACCGGCGCTGGAGCGTCGTACCAAACGAGTCATCCCGGGATTTCGGCCCGTGCGATCGCTTTTGGACGCAGTTGGCCCTTCGCTGCTTTCTGCTACCGACCTTGCCTCCCGGTACGGCATTGAGGGAGAGATATGTCGGCCCCTAAACCATATGTGACAAATCCCACGCCTACTCACAGCTCCAAACCGCCCTTGTCAATATAGCGTAAGAATTAGATGGCTTATATATTCAAGAGAAAAGTCATTTATCTGCCATATGGTAAGCACTGCAGTCGCAAATTACAAAGTATGCGCATGCGCCCTCCTAAAGGTAACATAACATACAGTCATAAGCTTTTTCCGAATAACTACAGGAGCTAATATCTTTGAGACATTACATTTACAGCTAAAATACATAGCATATACAGATACCTACTAAATACATAATATTTAAAGATATATTCATTAAAAAGAAAAGCCGCTGTACAAAATGCGGCCCTGTATTCTCTTTTAAAACCAGGAAACTCATAGGTACGGATAAAATCAGGTAGCGCATTCCGCAACTTAGCTGATACGTAACAAAAAAGAGAACTAAGACCATATCTGCTTATTCCAGGTTTATTGAGGAACAGAATGTTATTTCCGCGAAGATCATGCATAAGAAGGCAACGGGAGAGAAAACGTATTTTTCATATAAGCAGAAAAAAAGCAAAAAAAAAAAAAACCACATACTTTTATCAAGTAATACGAGAAAATTTTGAATGCGCTTATTGCATAGAGCCATTCGATGAGGGCCAGTTTCGTGCTTCTTAAGTTGCCTCGCTCATGCCCAAAAGAATTCTGGGTAATTCTGCCATTCCATGACAAGGGAACACTCCCGATTCTCATTTCATAGTTTTTTTTCATAAGTGTCGGGCCACCCAGTCCTACCATCAAAATAACGCATCGATTGAAGGTTTTAGCTTTTAAAACTTGCCCAGAATGTTTCAGTAGGTCCTGGGTAGTATTGTAGTCAGTACTACTGGGTAGTATTGTAGTCAGTAGGTCTCGCCTCTGTCTGAGACAAGATCAGACACGCACGGTTCTTGCGTTACGTTTATGCCTATAAAATCAACTGAAATGTCCATTGCTGCTACAAAAAAAAACAACAACAACAGCAAAAAAAACAGCATGTTAATTTTTTTTGGTAGGCTAGGTATCGAAGAGCCAGAACATTTGCGCATGCGCTGATGGAATGTTTGAACAAGAGAGAAAAACGCAGTACCTCCAGACACCGGCGCTGGAGCGTCGTACCAAACGAGTCATCCCGGGATTTCGGCCCGTGCGATCGCTTTTGGACGCAGTTGGCCCTTCGCTGCTTTCTGCTACCGACCTTGCCTCCCGGTACGGCATTGAGGGAGAGATATGTCGGCCCCTAAACCATATGTGACAAATCCCACGCCTACTCACAGCTCCAAACCGCCCTTGTCAATATAGCGTAAGAATTAGATGGCTTATATATTCAAGAGAAAAGTCATTTATCTGCCATATGGTAAGCACTGCAGTCGCAAATTACAAAGTATGCGCATGCGCCCTCCTAAAGGTAACATAACATACAGTCATAAGCTTTTTCCGAATAACTACAGGAGCTAATATCTTTGAGACATTACATTTACAGCTAAAATACATAGCATATACAGATACCTACTAAATACATAATATTTAAAGATATATTCATTAAAAAGAAAAGCCGCTGTACAAAATGCGGCCCTGTATTCTCTTTTAAAACCAGGAAACTCATAGGTACGGATAAAATCAGGTAGCGCATTCCGCAACTTAGCTGATACGTAACAAAAAAGAGAACTAAGACCATATCTGCTTATTCCAGGTTTATTGAGGAACAGAATGTTATTTCCGCGAAGATCATGCATAAGAAGGCAACGGGAGAGAAAACGTATTTTTCATATAAGCAGAAAAAAAGCAAAAAAAAAAAAAACCACATACTTTTATCAAGTAATACGAGAAAATTTTGAATGCGCTTATTGCATAGAGCCATTCGATGAGGGCCAGTTTCGTGCTTCTTAAGTTGCCTCGCTCATGCCCAAAAAGAATTCTGGGTAATTCTGCCATTCCATGACAAGGGAACACTCCCGATTCTCATTTCATAGTTTTTTTTCATAAGTGTCGGGCCACCCAGTCCTACCATCAAAATAACGCATCGATTGAAGGTTTTAGCTTTTAAAACTTGCCCAGAATGTTTCAGTAGGTCCTGGGTAGTATTGTAGTCAGTACTACTGGGTAGTATTGTAGTCAGTAGGTCTCGCCTCTGTCTGAGACAAGATCAGACACGCACGGTTCTTGCGTTACGTTTATGCCTATAAAATCAACTGAAATGTCCATTGCTGCTACAAAAAAAAAACAACAACAACAGCAAAAAAAACAGCATGTTAATTTTTTTTGGTAGGCTAGGTATCGAAGAGCCAGAACATTTGCGCATGCGCTGATGGAATGTTTGAACAAGAGAGAAAAACGCAGTACCTCCAGACACCGGCGCTGGAGCGTCGTACCAAACGAGTCATCCCGGGATTTCGGCCCGTGCGATCGCTTTTGGACGCAGTTGGCCCTTCGCTGCTTTCTGCTACCGACCTTGCCTCCCGGTACGGCATTGAGGGAGAGATATGTCGGCCCCTAAACCATATGTGACAAATCCCACGCCTACTCACAGCTCCAAACCGCCCTTGTCAATATAGCGTAAGAATTAGATGGCTTATATATTCAAGAGAAAAGTCATTTATCTGCCATATGGTAAGCACTGCAGTCGCAAATTACAAAGTATGCGCATGCGCCCTCCTAAAGGTAACATAACATACAGTCATAAGCTTTTTCCGAATAACTACAGGAGCTAATATCTTTGAGACATTACATTTACAGCTAAAATACATAGCATATACAGATACCTACTAAATACATAATATTTAAAGATATATTCATTAAAAAGAAAAGCCGCTGTACAAAATGCGGCCCTGTATTCTCTTTTAAAACCAGGAAACTCATAGGTACGGATAAAATCAGGTAGCGCATTCCGCAACTTAGCTGATACGTAACAAAAAAGAGAACTAAGACCATATCTGCTTATTCCAGGTTTATTGAGGAACAGAATGTTATTTCCGCGAAGATCATGCATAAGAAGGCAACGGGAGAGAAAACGTATTTTTCATATAAGCAGAAAAAAAGCAAAAAAAAAAAAAACCACATACTTTTATCAAGTAATACGAGAAAATTTTGAATGCGCTTATTGCATAGAGCCATTCGATGAGGGCCAGTTTCGTGCTTCTTAAGTTGCCTCGCTCATGCCCAAAAAGAATTCTGGGTAATTCTGCCATTCCATGACAAGGGAACACTCCCGATTCTCATTTCATAGTTTTTTTTCATAAGTGTCGGGCCACCCAGTCCTACCATCAAAATAACGCATCGATTGAAGGTTTTAGCTTTTAAAACTTGCCCAGAATGTTTCAGTAGGTCCTGGGTAGTATTGTAGTCAGTACTACTGGGTAGTATTGTAGTCAGTAGGTCTCGCCTCTGTCTGAGACAAGATCAGACACGCACGGTTCTTGCGTTACGTTTATGCCTATAAAATCAACTGAAATGTCCATTGCTGCTACAAAAAAAAAACAACAACAACAGCAAAAAAAACAGCATGTTAATTTTTTTTGGTAGGCTAGGTATCGAAGAGCCAGAACATTTGCGCATGCGCTGATGGAATGTTTGAACAAGAGAGAAAAACGCAGTACCTCCAGACACCGGCGCTGGAGCGTCGTACCAAACGAGTCATCCCGGGATTTCGGCCCGTGCGATCGCTTTTGGACGCAGTTGGCCCTTCGCTGCTTTCTGCTACCGACCTTGCCTCCCGGTACGGCATTGAGGGAGAGATATGTCGGCCCCTAAACCATATGTGACAAATCCCACGCCTACTCACAGCTCCAAACCGCCCTTGTCAATATAGCGTAAGAATTAGATGGCTTATATATTCAAGAGAAAAGTCATTTATCTGCCATATGGTAAGCACTGCAGTCGCAAATTACAAAGTATGCGCATGCGCCCTCCTAAAGGTAACATAACATACAGTCATAAGCTTTTTCCGAATAACTACAGGAGCTAATATCTTTGAGACATTACATTTACAGCTAAAATACATAGCATATACAGATACCTACTAAATACATAATATTTAAAGATATATTCATTAAAAAGAAAAGCCGCTGTACAAAATGCGGCCCTGTATTCTCTTTTAAAACCAGGAAACTCATAGGTACGGATAAAATCAGGTAGCGCATTCCGCAACTTAGCTGATACGTAACAAAAAAGAGAACTAAGACCATATCTGCTTATTCCAGGTTTATTGAGGAACAGAATGTTATTTCCGCGAAGATCATGCATAAGAAGGCAACGGGAGAGAAAACGTATTTTTCATATAAGCAGAAAAAAAGCAAAAAAAAAAAAAACCACATACTTTTATCAAGTAATACGAGAAAATTTTGAATGCGCTTATTGCATAGAGCCATTCGATGAGGGCCAGTTTCGTGCTTCTTAAGTTGCCTCGCTCATGCCCAAAAAGAATTCTGGGTAATTCTGCCATTCCATGACAAGGGAACACTCCCGATTCTCATTTCATAGTTTTTTTTCATAAGTGTCGGGCCACCCAGTCCTACCATCAAAATAACGCATCGATTGAAGGTTTTAGCTTTTAAAACTTGCCCAGAATGTTTCAGTAGGTCCTGGGTAGTATTGTAGTCAGTACTACTGGGTAGTATTGTAGTCAGTAGGTCTCGCCTCTGTCTGAGACAAGATCAGACACGCACGGTTCTTGCGTTACGTTTATGCCTATAAAATCAACTGAAATGTCCATTGCTGCTACAAAAAAAAAACAACAACAACAGCAAAAAAAACAGCATGTTAATTTTTTTTGGTAGGCTAGGTATCGAAGAGCCAGAACATTTGCGCATGCGCTGATGGAATGTTTGAACAAGAGAGAAAAACGCAGTACCTCCAGACACCGGCGCTGGAGCGTCGTACCAAACGAGTCATCCCGGGATTTCGGCCCGTGCGATCGCTTTTGGACGCAGTTGGCCCTTCGCTGCTTTCTGCTACCGACCTTGCCTCCCGGTACGGCATTGAGGGAGAGATATGTCGGCCCCTAAACCATATGTGACAAATCCCACGCCTACTCACAGCTCCAAACCGCCCTTGTCAATATAGCGTAAGAATTAGATGGCTTATATATTCAAGAGAAAAGTCATTTATCTGCCATATGGTAAGCACTGCAGTCGCAAATTACAAAGTATGCGCATGCGCCCTCCTAAAGGTAACATAACATACAGTCATAAGCTTTTTCCGAATAACTACAGGAGCTAATATCTTTGAGACATTACATTTACAGCTAAAATACATAGCATATACAGATACCTACTAAATACATAATATTTAAAGATATATTCATTAAAAAGAAAAGCCGCTGTACAAAATGCGGCCCTGTATTCTCTTTTAAAACCAGGAAACTCATAGGTACGGATAAAATCAGGTAGCGCATTCCGCAACTTAGCTGATACGTAACAAAAAAGAGAACTAAGACCATATCTGCTTATTCCAGGTTTATTGAGGAACAGAATGTTATTTCCGCGAAGATCATGCATAAGAAGGCAACGGGAGAGAAAACGTATTTTTCATATAAGCAGAAAAAAAGCAAAAAAAAAAAAAACATACTTTTATCAAGTAATACGAGAAAATTTTGAATGCGCTTATTGCATAGAGCCATTCGATGAGGGCCAGTTTCGTGCTTCTTAAGTTGCCTCGCTCATGCCCAAAAAGAATTCTGGGTAATTCTGCCATTCCATGACAAGGGAACACTCCCGATTCTCATTTCATAGTTTTTTTTCATAAGTGTCGGGCCACCCAGTCCTACCATCAAAATAACGCATCGATTGAAGGTTTTAGCTTTTAAAACTTGCCCAGAATGTTTCAGTAGGTCCTGGGTAGTATTGTAGTCAGTACTACTGGGTAGTATTGTAGTCAGTAGGTCTCGCCTCTGTCTGAGACAAGATCAGACACGCACGGTTCTTGCGTTACGTTTATGCCTATAAAATCAACTGAAATGTCCATTGCTGCTACAAAAAAAAAACAACAACAACAGCAAAAAAAACAGCATGTTAATTTTTTTTGGTAGGCTAGGTATCGAAGAGCCAGAACATTTGCGCATGCGCTGATGGAATGTTTGAACAAGAGAGAAAAACGCAGTACCTCCAGACACCGGCGCTGGAGCGTCGTACCAAACGAGTCATCCCGGGATTTCGGCCCGTGCGATCGCTTTTGGACGCAGTTGGCCCTTCGCTGCTTTCTGCTACCGACCTTGCCTCCCGGTACGGCATTGAGGGAGAGATATGTCGGCCCCTAAACCATATGTGACAAATCCCACGCCTACTCACAGCTCCAAACCGCCCTTGTCAATATAGCGTAAGAATTAGATGGCTTATATATTCAAGAGAAAAGTCATTTATCTGCCATATGGTAAGCACTGCAGTCGCAAATTACAAAGTATGCGCATGCGCCCTCCTAAAGGTAACATAACATACAGTCATAAGCTTTTTCCGAATAACTACAGGAGCTAATATCTTTGAGACATTACATTTACAGCTAAAATACATAGCATATACAGATACCTACTAAATACATAATATTTAAAGATATATTCATTAAAAAGAAAAGCCGCTGTACAAAATGCGGCCCTGTATTCTCTTTTAAAACCAGGAAACTCATAGGTACGGATAAAATCAGGTAGCGCATTCCGCAACTTAGCTGATACGTAACAAAAAAGAGAACTAAGACCATATCTGCTTATTCCAGGTTTATTGAGGAACAGAATGTTATTTCCGCGAAGATCATGCATAAGAAGGCAACGGGAGAGAAAACGTATTTTTCATATAAGCAGAAAAAAAGCAAAAAAAAAAAAACCACATACTTTTATCAAGTAATACGAGAAAATTTTGAATGCGCTTATTGCATAGAGCCATTCGATGAGGGCCAGTTTCGTGCTTCTTAAGTTGCCTCGCTCATGCCCAAAAGAATTCTGGGTAATTCTGCCATTCCATGACAAGGGAACACTCCCGATTCTCATTTCATAGTTTTTTTTCATAAGTGTCGGGCCACCCAGTCCTACCATCAAAATAACGCATCGATTGAAGGTTTTAGCTTTTAAAACTTGCCCAGAATGTTTCAGTAGGTCCTGGGTAGTATTGTAGTCAGTACTACTGGGTAGTATTGTAGTCAGTAGGTCTCGCCTCTGTCTGAGACAAGATCAGACACGCACGGTTCTTGCGTTACGTTTATGCCTATAAAATCAACTGAAATGTCCATTGCTGCTACAAAAAAAAACAACAACAACAGCAAAAAAAACAGCATGTTAATTTTTTTTGGTAGGCTAGGTATCGAAGAGCCAGAACATTTGCGCATGCGCTGATGGAATGTTTGAACAAGAGAGAAAAACGCAGTACCTCCAGACACCGGCGCTGGAGCGTCGTACCAAACGAGTCATCCCGGGATTTCGGCCCGTGCGATCGCTTTTGGACGCAGTTGGCCCTTCGCTGCTTTCTGCTACCGACCTTGCCTCCCGGTACGGCATTGAGGGAGAGATATGTCGGCCCCTAAACCATATGTGACAAATCCCACGCCTACTCACAGCTCCAAACCGCCCTTGTCAATATAGCGTAAGAATTAGATGGCTTATATATTCAAGAGAAAAGTCATTTATCTGCCATATGGTAAGCACTGCAGTCGCAAATTACAAAGTATGCGCATGCGCCCTCCTAAAGGTAACATAACATACAGTCATAAGCTTTTTCCGAATAACTACAGGAGCTAATATCTTTGAGACATTACATTTACAGCTAAAATACATAGCATATACAGATACCTACTAAATACATAATATTTAAAGATATATTCATTAAAAAGAAAAGCCGCTGTACAAAATGCGGCCCTGTATTCTCTTTTAAAACCAGGAAACTCATAGGTACGGATAAAATCAGGTAGCGCATTCCGCAACTTAGCTGATACGTAACAAAAAAGAGAACTAAGACCATATCTGCTTATTCCAGGTTTATTGAGGAACAGAATGTTATTTCCGCGAAGATCATGCATAAGAAGGCAACGGGAGAGAAAACGTATTTTTCATATAAGCAGAAAAAAAGCAAAAAAAAAAAAAACCACATACTTTTATCAAGTAATACGAGAAAATTTTGAATGCGCTTATTGCATAGAGCCATTCGATGAGGGCCAGTTTCGTGCTTCTTAAGTTGCCTCGCTCATGCCCAAAAGAATTCTGGGTAATTCTGCCATTCCATGACAAGGGAACACTCCCGATTCTCATTTCATAGTTTTTTTTCATAAGTGTCGGGCCACCCAGTCCTACCATCAAAATAACGCATCGATTGAAGGTTTTAGCTTTTAAAACTTGCCCAGAATGTTTCAGTAGGTCCTGGGTAGTATTGTAGTCAGTACTACTGGGTAGTATTGTAGTCAGTAGGTCTCGCCTCTGTCTGAGACAAGATCAGACACGCACGGTTCTTGCGTTACGTTTATGCCTATAAAATCAACTGAAATGTCCATTGCTGCTACAAAAAAAAAACAACAACAACAGCAAAAAAAACAGCATGTTAATTTTTTTTGGTAGGCTAGGTATCGAAGAGCCAGAACATTTGCGCATGCGCTGATGGAATGTTTGAACAAGAGAGAAAAACGCAGTACCTCCAGACACCGGCGCTGGAGCGTCGTACCAAACGAGTCATCCCGGGATTTCGGCCCGTGCGATCGCTTTTGGACGCAGTTGGCCCTTCGCTGCTTTCTGCTACCGACCTTGCCTCCCGGTACGGCATTGAGGGAGAGATATGTCGGCCCCTAAACCATATGTGACAAATCCCACGCCTACTCACAGCTCCAAACCGCCCTTGTCAATATAGCGTAAGAATTAGATGGCTTATATATTCAAGAGAAAAGTCATTTATCTGCCATATGGTAAGCACTGCAGTCGCAAATTACAAAGTATGCGCATGCGCCCTCCTAAAGGTAACATAACATACAGTCATAAGCTTTTTCCGAATAACTACAGGAGCTAATATCTTTGAGACATTACATTTACAGCTAAAATACATAGCATATACAGATACCTACTAAATACATAATATTTAAAGATATATTCATTAAAAAGAAAAGCCGCTGTACAAAATGCGGCCCTGTATTCTCTTTTAAAACCAGGAAACTCATAGGTACGGATAAAATCAGGTAGCGCATTCCGCAACTTAGCTGATACGTAACAAAAAAGAGAACTAAGACCATATCTGCTTATTCCAGGTTTATTGAGGAACAGAATGTTATTTCCGCGAAGATCATGCATAAGAAGGCAACGGGAGAGAAAACGTATTTTTCATATAAGCAGAAAAAAAGCAAAAAAAAAAAAAAACCACATACTTTTATCAAGTAATACGAGAAAATTTTGAATGCGCTTATTGCATAGAGCCATTCGATGAGGGCCAGTTTCGTGCTTCTTAAGTTGCCTCGCTCATGCCCAAAAAGAATTCTGGGTAATTCTGCCATTCCATGACAAGGGAACACTCCCGATTCTCATTTCATAGTTTTTTTTCATAAGTGTCGGGCCACCCAGTCCTACCATCAAAATAACGCATCGATTGAAGGTTTTAGCTTTTAAAACTTGCCCAGAATGTTTCAGTAGGTCCTGGGTAGTATTGTAGTCAGTACTACTGGGTAGTATTGTAGTCAGTAGGTCTCGCCTCTGTCTGAGACAAGATCAGACACGCACGGTTCTTGCGTTACGTTTATGCCTATAAAATCAACTGAAATGTCCATTGCTGCTACAAAAAAAAAACAACAACAACAGCAAAAAAAACAGCATGTTAATTTTTTTTGGTAGGCTAGGTATCGAAGAGCCAGAACATTTGCGCATGCGCTGATGGAATGTTTGAACAAGAGAGAAAAACGCAGTACCTCCAGACACCGGCGCTGGAGCGTCGTACCAAACGAGTCATCCCGGGATTTCGGCCCGTGCGATCGCTTTTGGACGCAGTTGGCCCTTCGCTGCTTTCTGCTACCGACCTTGCCTCCCGGTACGGCATTGAGGGAGAGATATGTCGGCCCCTAAACCATATGTGACAAATCCCACGCCTACTCACAGCTCCAAACCGCCCTTGTCAATATAGCGTAAGAATTAGATGGCTTATATATTCAAGAGAAAAGTCATTTATCTGCCATATGGTAAGCACTGCAGTCGCAAATTACAAAGTATGCGCATGCGCCCTCCTAAAGGTAACATAACATACAGTCATAAGCTTTTTCCGAATAACTACAGGAGCTAATATCTTTGAGACATTACATTTACAGCTAAAATACATAGCATATACAGATACCTACTAAATACATAATATTTAAAGATATATTCATTAAAAAGAAAAGCCGCTGTACAAAATGCGGCCCTGTATTCTCTTTTAAAACCAGGAAACTCATAGGTACGGATAAAATCAGGTAGCGCATTCCGCAACTTAGCTGATACGTAACAAAAAAGAGAACTAAGACCATATCTGCTTATTCCAGGTTTATTGAGGAACAGAATGTTATTTCCGCGAAGATCATGC
>NC_090894.1:21146816-21176816 GCF_036669925.1 Montipora capricornis | reverse complement strand
TTCACCTCTTAAACTTAAATTAAGGGACAAAAAGTACATTCATTATTCTTCATTTACATAATTATACATGTCTGTCAGTTATTATTTTATTTCCCACGTGCGAATTTCAAACAGTAAAAACTACGTTTAACTTTGTGAACATTATAAAAAAAAGTCCATCACATCCAGTTAATGTCTCTGTTTCACTTGAAGTGTATCACACATATCTACAATATTAATATTATCGGTACATAATTTAGCAGTTTCTAAAATTAAAGAATTCCCCATGTCACCTTGGGTTAAGCAAAGGTGACGTACCACCGCTGTTACTATGGTCACTACTTGTGGTTGACCTGCTGTCTGTTGATGTTGTCTTATTCTTTTTCCGTCTTTTGGCAAGCGGTGCCTGCTGAACATCCATCAGCGCAAATCCTTCCTTGTGTGCTCTGTTGAATGCATCATATGTAACATTAAGAGCAGACTCGACATATGTTCTTTTATGCCCTTTCCCAAGAATACCAGGTGTCATCAGAGGTGTATGTGGAAGACATGTGCTTCCTCTTAACCATTCATGATTGACAACTGCTCTCACTTTTAATCGCTGGGTTGGATCTACGGTCAAAAGTCCTAACAATGAAAGGAAAAGTGGTAGATAAATCAGTAAGAGGGTTGAATTTACCATTGAGTGACAAGGGCATGACATATGAAAAATCTGGGTGCCTCTTAAGAAAGTCAAAGCTACCGCGCACCGGTGGCTCAGTTGGTTGAGCACCGGCCTGTCACGTGGGAGGTCGCGAGTTCATTCCGGCCGGACCAACACTCGGGGTCTTTAAATAACTGAGGAGAAAGTGCTGCCTTTGTAACTACATCTGCAAATGGTTAGACTTTCAAGTCTTCTCGGATAAGGACGATAAGCCGGAGGTCCCGTCTCACAACCCTTCAATGTTAATAATCCTGTGGGACGTAAAAGAACCCGCACACTTGTTGCTAAGAGTAGGGCACGTAGTTCCCGGTGTTGTGGTCTGTCTTCTGTTGTGTATCATGGTTGGGAAGGTAAAAAAAGGGGCCACAGTAATTGGCGCAAGCTACAGTCCCAGACATAATTGTTGGGACACTTATGCCTCTTCCTTCCCTCTCAATGTTGCTGTGAAAGATTCGGTGACTGAACTGCGATACACAACATTGAGAGGGGCAGGGGACGCACGAGAAGGGAATAGAGGACGTTCGCATGAAGTGTCCCAACTAATTATGTCTGAGACTGTGTTGGAGAAGGAATGTAAAGAATTTGAGTACGTGTTGACACATTACGACATAAGACTGTGCTGGGGTCACAAGGGGGCGCAGTTAATGTGGGCCGTTGTGACTTCCTAAGTTTAGGGATGTTCTGTTTCTAATGAAGGGGAGGAATTAAGCAATGTATATAAAGAAACCCTTAATGTTAACAATATCCAGTTCGCAAATAGTGTATTCAGCGCAAGCTTTAAAATACTGCCATAGAGAGTTTGCAGCATGGTCTTTAAATTTCCCATTGATAGTGTCACAAGAGCACGTGTGTACTATCTGTGTACAATTCAGGGTTTCTCCATACGGAAAGTTGCCGAAATGTGCCACATTTCAAGGGGAAGCGTGTGGAGAATAAAGAAAGAAGCCATTCTTGCCACGAGAGCATGTTACAAACAACAAGGACAAAGGGGAAGACCATTCAAATTAAGTTCGAGAGACGGAAGACGGCTTCTGAGAGCCATGAAAAGACTTCGAGAGAAAGAGAGCAACTTTTCCTGTGAAAGAATTATGCTAGAAGCTGGAATTTCTTCCAAAAAGGTATCAGTGAGAACAGTGTCCCGTTTCCTAAATTCTCAAGGGTATTTTTATCTACAAGCGCGTAAAAAAGGTGTCTTGACGGTCCTCGATATGAAGAAAAGGCTGAGGTTTGCGCGACAAATGAAAAAAGATCACGGTTCTGATATCTGGACTAAACGTGTGGCTTTCTATCTTGATTGTGTGTCATATGCGTATAAGAGAAATCCCTTAGACCAGGCTTTGGCTCCGAAGGAATGAATTTGGCGAAAACGAGGCGAAGGCCTTACAACTGGTTGTTTGGCCAGAGGCAAAAAAGAAGGAACAGGTGGAAAATATGTGAGACTTGTAGTAGCTATCTCCTACAATAAAGGTGTAATTCTTTGTCATCCGTATGAAAAAATGACAGGGCGCTTTTTTGCCAATTTCATCGATGAACATTTCCCGACGATGTTTACGCTGTCAGATAAGGGGAATGAGAACTTATTTGTTCAAGACAATTGTCCATGTCAAAATTCCGCTTTGGCAAAAGCTGCCATGCGGAGAACCCGTGCAAATTTACTCAAGTTCCCTGCGAGATGTGCTGACGTTCTTTGCCACGAAAACCTGTTTCCTATGGTTTCTCGTAAACTACAGAAACAAGTTATTGAGCAACAAATTACCAGAGAATCATATCCTGCGTTTAAGACCCGAGTTATTAACACCTTTTATTCCGTACCAATCGATACTGTCAATAAGCTCATATCATCCATGCCTAAGCGTATTTTACAACTAATTGCTGTAAAGGGGGGTCGCATAAAATACTAAATGTTTAATTAATCAACAACCTAAACAATCTTTGACAATTGCTGTAATGAAATACACCTTTTCCCGGGAAGGAGAACTATTTACGTTAAGCACCGGAAATAAAACTGTCTCAGTCAAAGGAATAATACAGTTAAAGCACTTAACACAACTTTTCTTTGTCCCTGTGCGTGCACACAACGGTTCAAGAATTTTTTTCCCCAGCTATGCTCAATATTATCTATCGTTTTCTGCCATGGATAAAACAGCTTTTGGGGAGCAAAACACAAATAACTTTTACAACATCATTCGAGAAGCAGGTGTGACATTCAAAAGTCTTGGAATGTTTACACGCGATGTTAATTCACTTTGCACCAAATGGTGACATCCGGTTCGGAATGTTTTTAACAAAATACATCGCTTAAGAACAGTAGTAATACAACAGAATACTTGGCCACAAATGATGGAGGAGACGTATAACGGGCAAGTCATATCAAACGACTTAAAACCTGCCCTTAGAGCCCCAAAAGAAGATGTTGTACCTCACGTGTCTACGGGTCACCATCGTATAATTCAATAAAGATGTTTTCGTTTGTTTATTAAGCGAACAACCGTGTCACCATGCTCCAAATCTAAATAACTCGTCCTACATGTATCAACATGGAATGAAAATAAGCAGTTTCACTTAAGTAAAATCACCACGTTCTTGTCCTTTAGTGTTGCATTGTACATGCAAGGGGAATTTTGAAAAAAGTATCTGCAAAGTATGGTGACCCGTTATGGTGATCCGTTGAACAGTGACACCATCTGTACACTAGACTTGCGGCAAGATCAGTTCCGCAAAACAATGAGGGCAACTAGGGATAATCTGTTGTTCTTCCTCGGGAATTTGGTTGTGGAAGGCAAAAACCTTCCACCGAACTCTCATCATTTGTGATTCCCTTTCGTCAAGCACTCCTCCTCTCACCAAACTCAGTTCTTCTTTACTTGTGCAAAAAATAGGCGTATCCGAGGCAAACTCGATGTCCTGACAAAAATGACTTTTTGGGGCTGGTAGATGGACTTTCTGCCCCTCCAAGAGCAGTAATAAGTCGTGCCATGGTATGATCTGAGAACACCAGCGGAAATCATTGAGAAATATAACTTCTGCTGTTTCTGCGCCGAGCCAGGCAAATGTCGTGGTAGCGGGGTTTGTGAAAGTTCTGAACACGATATTTAACGGGTTCAGAAGAAACGTTTTACTGCAATTCGCGGGTCCTTTCAAAAAGACATTCCTATACTTGCCACGGCCTTGCTCCAAAACATTTCTGACTGCCAGCGAAAAGTCATTGAGGCTAATGTCATTACGCTGCAAAACCTGCCCAGCCATCTCCAGCCATCTGCCACCGCAACCCTCAACACAGGGGCTCCCGATCTCACGGTAAAGAATTTCCACCCTTGTTAATTTGGAGCGTGCCAAGTCCAACTCAGCCTTTTCCATTTCCCAGCCTACACTAAGGGCTTCCTCAACAGCTTTGGCTCCTCTGTTTTCTATAAATTCGGCAAGGTCAGTTTTACCCTCTCTTTTTGTTGACTCGCTAACGCTACCAGCTGTAAACGCGTTTTCATGCCTTTTTCAACTACAATTTGCGACACCTCAAACACTGTAAGTGTTTTCTTCCGCTTGTTTTTTTTTTCCACCGTCGGCACCATTTGTGACCAGACCCGCCCGAAACGCGGTACTTGCATTCGTCGTTATCGGTGCCCCAATATTTTTCAAATCGGGATGATTCGTTGAGTGTACAGCTAAACTATCTTCGTTGTATACCTCCAGGCAGTGTAATAATTCTCATGTCTGTCGCTAAAGTTCACTTTCACTCCGTACTCCTGGTCAATATAGTTTCTCACACGCAGCCAGCGTCTCCGAGCACTCAGTTTCATGGCCATATGATAATGGACACCCCCAGCAACATGACTCTCCTGACTACAGACCCAATGAATAACTGTACAATTGGACTTAGGAACTGCATTCTCAAATGCGTCTAAAACAATACGCGCGAAAGCTTCGCGTGTGGGGACAATGTCTCTGTTTGCTTGACTATAAGTAATGAGGTAAACTCGCCTCACATCTCGTGCGCTCAAACTCTCACTTGTACTGCAACGGCCATCATCCTCATCACAGACGCTAGATGCTTCAGCCTCTCTTTTGATAAACTCCATCATAAACGTAGTACGACGTATCTGTGCAATAAACGCCGCCCCTCTTTTGGCAATAGTAACAACCTGCAACCACCTTCTACTATAGCGCGTGTTATTTGTTTTCATTTAACCCAGAGATCTTTGTTTACCATGTGAAAAACTGTTGAGGTATCACGCAATCGCTACTTCAACCCAAACGTGACCGCTGATATCTTTATCGTTTTGTCTATGAAATGTTAACGTTACACTCTTTAAAGAAAATAAGGGAACACTTATTTCGTGTAATGATTTCTTCTTCAGCTTACAATCGTTCATTACTCCCAGCATTTAATGTCGCTCTGATACGTGTACACACACAAGTATGATACGATTTCCCGCCAATACAGCTACCGAGTACTCACATACCAAGAATTCCTCTTTTACACAGTCCCAGACATAATTGTTGGGACACTTATGCCTCTTCCTTCCCTCTCAATGTTGCTGTGAAAGATTCGGTGACTGAACTGCGATAAACAATGTTGAGAGGGTCAGGGAACGCACAAGAAGGGAATACAGGGCGTTTGCATGAAGTGTCCCAACTAATTAATTATGTCTGAGACTGTAGCTCTGTTGTGGCGCTCTGCTAGCTTGACTGGCAAAGTTAATAAAATTAATAAAATAAGTATGACATTCTCATTTTTTTGTTTAAATGTTCTACCATCTTAAGGTAATCAGGATTTGTGTGAGCTGAACCACTAATTAAAATAAAAAAAGATTTTTTATAACATTATTACAGTCAAAACAGCTCAAGCATTCCTCAGATGAACGGATCAATGAGTTCATTATTGCAAATTAATTTTGATTTCAGTAATCATTTCAATAATCTGGTCGTCGAATGAATGATGCAGAATTCAATCAAGCCTCAGTTCAAAACTCGAATTTTTGATTGGAATATTGCTGGCTTCCGGGGCCAGGCCAGCATGAGAATTTCACAGGTTCAAGCTGATTTGCATAATCTGCCAAACACTGGTCATTATAACCTTTCTGTAATCTTACCAGTATGCTCAAACTTGAGACACTATGTTTTCAAATTCCAAAGATAGTACAGGCAAATGGATTTAAAAAGAAAGGCAAATCGTACTTGTTATGACCTTGTCAGATTATGCAAATTTGTACACCTGTCAAACTCTCATGCTGACCTGGCACCGGAAGTGAGCAATAATCCAATCAAAATTCGAGTTTTGAACTGAGGTTTGATTTGAATTTTGCATCATTTATCTGATGACCAGGTTATTGAAATAATTTCTGAAAACTAATTTGCAATAATGAACTCATTAATCCGCCTGTCTGAGGAACGCTTGAGCTGTTTTGACTGTAAGTGTAAAACTGCAAAATAATTATTGTATTATCATTAAAGATCATGGAAATTAATGCGCTTCTTAATAATGAAGTGTTGAGTTCCTATTATAAGCTTCATGTACTTAGCCAGCAAAAGGCACAAAAGAAAATAACCATTGATCTTCATGAATTTGTCCTTTATACATGTAGCATTTTTGCATTTCAATTTAACTGTGTTTATAGTGTACCTTTAATGAGATCCTTTGCTGCTGGTGATATTGATTTCCACTGCTGCCCTTCAAACCTGATATCTCCATGTGTGATTCTTTGCATTATGAAATCTGAAGACCTAAAACTGCGACTGCTTTGAAATGGTACCTGACCAGAGAGCATGGTGTACTGTAAAACAAATTTTGCATTTGCAAAATAGAGTTTAGCTTCAAACTAATGAGTACTTTCCCCTGGTGACTCAAGGTGCTGTCTTTTAAATTTGAACACGAAAACTGTCTAGTAACATTACAGAATGATTTGCTTACCATAATGACTCCAAGACTCCATAAGTCACATGACTCATCATACCCACTCCTTGTAGTTGTCTGGCTAATAACTTCTGGAGCAGCATAAGCTGCTGTGAAGCAAGGAGTTTGCAGAGGCTGATTTTCCGGCTTAAGTCTTGCAAAGCCAAAGTCAACAATTTTCAGTTCAGAATTGTCTGCATCATCTACAAACAGCAAGTTCTGAAAAGTATAACACACAATACCATGATGCAGAGCTATCACAAGAGTCTTTTTAAATGCTTACCATTTTGCCTAAAAGGAAAAAGGGTGCAGAGTCCTTCTTGTTATAATAAAAAAAAAGAGACACTATTAATTAAGGAGCACACCCATTTTCCTTGCTTGGAAGAAGTGCAATGTGGTACAAGTTTGAGACTTCTGATTGTCTGAATATGTTCTTTGTTTTCATGTTATCCTTGACAAGTAGGAGGTGCGGTGGCCTCATGGTCAGTGTGCTCGACTCCGGATCAAGTGGTTCAGGTTTGGGTTCGGGTCCTGGCTGGGGACATTGTGTTGTGTTCTTGAGCAACACACTTTTCTCTCACAGTGCCTCTCTCCACCCAGGTGTATAAATGGGTACCAGCGAAATCCTGGGGGTAACCCTGCGATGGACTAGCATCCCATCCAGGGGGGAGTAGAAATACTCCTAGTCACTTCATGCTACAGAAACTGGAGATAAGCGCCAGACTGATGGGCCCTTTAGGCTTGTAGCAGACTTTACTTTACTTGACAAAGTACCAAAGAAAACACACGCCCTTAGAACTTACACGTACAATTTACAGCAACTGCAAGCTTTACTTGCATGACTATAAAAGTACAATAGGAATAATCTTGAACCCACAACATCCGGGTTATATCTCTGTTTCCCCGGCAGTGCTTTTCCAAGGGTAAAGGGTGGGTAAAGGGTAATATTTTGAACCAACCTTTTCGCTGAATTGCTTGGCACAGCTATTAATTCCTATTACACCCTATTGAAATGGTGAGAACTCGATTGCATGCTCCAAGAAATTGTTGTGTTCATGATTAATCTTTTTGTGGAAGAAATATATGGGTTCCCTGTGTAGGGGAGCACAGCTAGCAGACCAAATCCCACGAATGGGACAAAAACGGCCCACTTAATTATTTACTGTCTCGCTTGTACTTTGTGGATGCATTCGCTACAAAAATCTGCAAGTAGAACTTAAGACTCGAATCTTTCAGCATTGCAATTGAACACAAATCAAAAAATGGTTTGCTATTGAAATCTTGAGAATGAGTGCAATTAATTAATAAAATTTACAAATAAAGCTGTTTTAGGATTTTGTGTTCCAATGAAAACCAGAAAGATCACGATTTTGAGAACAGATTTCCAATGGAACGCACCCCCAAGTTTCTCAATTGAACACACCCTTTGTTTATTCTTGGAGTAAGTGAGTAGGTTAGCCTATTAAGTGAACTAAGGCCCACTCAGGCGAGGTTCTGAGCAGCAACCCATGTTCGAAAATATGACATTTTTTTCTGGAATAATATCTGGTGCTCGTAATCAACTTTGTGTAAGGAAAACTTTCAGAGAGAACAGGGGATGAAGTGAAAGCAATGTTTTCTGACTGGTTCACTGTATGTGTTGTAGATTTCGTTGTTTTTACTCTTGCATATCTAACGTGAATTTGGAATTGACTTGGATTTGTACAGCTTGGTGATTGCCTACAGAAATTCTGCGCTAGTGTGCAATAAAAACTGCTGTTCATCGCTCGATGCATTAATTTGCTCTGTGAGTTCCGAGCTTTGTCTTTACTTCATAACTTGCGCTGTTCTTTAGATTACTGAGTCATATAGTAAATGTAAGTAAATTGTTGTCACCTCCCAGTGGGTATAATTGAACTACATGTGAGTTTTGTTATAACTTTCAAGGAACTTGAAAGGCAAAGACGAAATGAGAGCAACAAAGTAATATCGCTTGTGGTACGGGTCAGGTTGTTGAAAATTAAAGAAATTAAAATGCTAAATTTTGTAAGATAAAATACTAAATCTTTACCCATTACCCTTTATCCTTTAATTTTCACCCTTTACCCTTGGAAAAAAGCTGCCGCTGTTTCCCTACCAACTGAACTACAAGATAAGACAGGAGCAGACTGTCCAGGCTAATCAGAGTTTCCCCTGTCCTTGTGTGAGCCCATTTCCACTACTAAGGCTAATGCTCGAAGACATTATTGCATTCTAATAGAATCTTTGTTGTAATGTAAGTATACTACATGGTCAAAATTTGTGGCCTGCTCCTGTCTGACCCTGTGGCTCAGTGGAGTGAAGCTGTGATCTGGCATGGAGGTTGAAGAGCTTTTCTTCATCCTTGTATGGGCTGAGATAGATTACATGGGATTATGAAGATAGCACTTAAAATAATATTATTATTATTATTTTCGTATAGATGCTGAGCTGTATAAAAGTATAACTCACAGAATCATTTAAAGGAATTTAAGAATGAATGATATTAATTATTAATAAATAGAGTTCAAAAAGATATTTTTCACAATCATTGCACAAACAATGTTATAGAAAAGTCATTGTAAAAAGTGTAGGTACCTCAGGTTTTAAATCTCTATGTACAACTCCTCGGCCATGCATAAATTCCACAGCAGAAGCTAATTTTCTAATTATGTCACTTGCTTCCACTTCAGTAAAATTTTTCTTCTTTCGTATTCTTTCTAACAGCTCTCCACCACTAAGTAATTCCAAAACTAAGTAAGTGTGGAACTGTAAAAAAAAAATGTAATGAGAGGTCAGAGAACAATGTATCTGTTGTAGTTTAAAGTTCTCCTTGGTTAAAAATTTTTCAGACTGGTTTTTACTTTTCTTTGTCTCATAGACATTACCATAATCTGAATTAAATTCCTCAAAGAAACTTCATGATAAGAACCACTGCAGGGGCTGATTGAAAATAAATGAGCAAATATTAACTACCTACCCCTTTCATAAAAATGTCAACTCTGAAGTTAAAATTCCAATCAACAGTTTGCTTTTCATTGCTGTGAATCAATGTCAGTAGGGAGCACGTACAGTAGATTGGTAGGTAGATGGGCCACATTCAGTTGCATTGTGATTGGTTGATTTTGATTGAATGAACAGGTTTGTTTCTAGAGAAACTACAGTGCTACATCAGAGGGGAGTGAAACATGAAAACTAGGTCGGGGGGTCGGGGTCGAGGGAGTAAATAGACCATTTTACAGTTGTGGCTAAGTTACCAGGCCTAACAATGGAAGCGAGGCTGCCGGTGACCCTGTTTTGATACAAACCTTTATGCTTTTATAATGTTAATATGGACTAATTAGCGTTACAACAACACAATTTACATGATAAAAGCAGTGAGGTCTGTATCAATGCAAGGTCACTGGCAGCCTCGCAGCCATTCATAGGCTTGGTCGCTGAGCAAACAACTGTAAAATGGCCTATTGCAGGTTAGGTTGGAGTGGTGGACAAAACACTGACACCCAGTCCATGGACTACCCAGATGGACTCCCCAAATGAACTACCCTAAAATGGACTAACTCTTAAAAAGATTCAATGAAAGAACTGAATTCATATTATATACTTACATTGCACATACATGTACCTTGTTTATTTTTGTCTGCATGGCCACATGAAACTAAACCCAAGAATTGCACTGATTTCACTTCACTTACATAAACTAATCGGCCATCACAACAATAATAATAATTATCAAAAGCTAACCAACTTAAAAATATTAGGTGCTTTAAAGACTTAAATACTGTTGATCAACACCATTTAAAATGGGTGTTTAGGCTTAAGTAAGCACTATTTGAGACACTGCTTACATTATAGACCAACAGTACTCATTCGAAATAGTATTTTTAGGGTAGTCCATTGTGGTAGTACATCGGGGTAGTCCATATGGACTGGGGATCAGTGTTTTGTCCACCACCTAGGGTTTCAGGTCACTGTTTTACCACAACCAAAACAACCCAAGCCTTCACAAAAATGCTAACCTTAGGCTTATAACCATTATTTTTTTGCCTAATGTTTGCATTAGTAAAGGTTTGGGTTGTTTCAGCTATGTTGAAAAAATGACCTGCAACCTTAACCTGCAGTTTACACCCTTCATGATTTTCGTCCACTTCGTCATGAGATTCTGTTTTATTAACTGCTTCCCTTTTTGTCACCAAAGGTGAGAAATCAGAACACAGATCAAAGAGAGAGAGAGATCAAAGTTTCCGATCCCTCCTACGCGTAGTTACCTGGCCTTTAAATGAAAGTGAAGCTGGTGTTGACCTCGTTTTGATACAGACCTCCCTCCTTTTCGTATGTTAATGACGTTGTTGTCATGCTAATTAGTAAGAATTTACATGAGAAAAGCAGTGAGGTTTCTGTCAAAACAAGGTCAACTCCAGCCTCACTTTCATTCATAGGCCAGGTAACTAAGCACACAACTGTAAAATGGCCTATGGACAATCACACTGTAGGCATACCACTTGGCAGGTATACTAGTTTTAACCGACAATTTTACAGTTGTAGCTAAGTTACCTGGCCTACAAATGGAAGCGAGGCTGCCGGTGACCCTGTTTTGATACAAACCTTCTGGCTTTTGTAATGTTAATACGGACTAATTAGAATTACAACAACACAATTTACATGATAAAAGCAGAGGGGGCTGTATCAATACAAGGTCACAGGCAGCCTCGAAGCCATTCACAGGCTAGGTCGCTGAGTAAACAACTGTAAAATGCCTATTAAACTAAAAGATAAGACAAATAAGACAAAATGATAAGGGGCTGAAGAGTAAAATACTCACATCATCCTGAAACACTTCCTGTAACTCAACAATGTTAGGATGGCCTTGACATATTCTTAATGACTGCTCTTCTCGGATGTGGTCACGTCTGCACGAGAAAAAAACACACCAAAATGACTCATTGAAAAGAGGAAGTCTTTGGAGCTCATTGAATGGTCAAAAGGTCAAAGGTCAAACTGTATTATCAAGTGCAGCAAAAGCAAGAAAATTATTCAGCAAGGTTGAATATTACCTTCTGCTGATTACTTTAACAGCAAAGGGTTTGCCACTTCGTATGTGAATGCATTTCCTGCAAGAATAAAATAAAACAAATTCAATGAAAAACAAAATCAAGTCCCTCGCCAATCAAGCCTAGCTATTTTGTCAGGCTTTTATTGCAACTGCCTTAAAGTTGCCCAGTCGTTAAGTTCATCAAATTTGGACTTCAAATTTATGACTTCTATTTGTTTCACTGTAAGTAATGAACATACCTGCAGGTTGAGAAACTTCCATCACCAAGAACTTCGTCACTTATGACATAGTTTTGAAAGAAAGGTGAATCCTGCAAAACATGCAAAATCTTTTTTTTTTCTAGACTACTTTTTGGATCAAAATCTTTGTTGATTTAACAACAGGAACAATAAAGGTTATGACTTAAGATTTTACTTTTAACTTTTACAGTGATACGCGAATTAGCTCCATCTTATCTCAGTGATATACAGTGTAGTTAACATAAGGCAAAAGTCATCATACCATCTTAGGTCAAACAATTCTTATTTCTGAATTTCACTAGGTTCTCTAGTATGGATTCTTTATATTATGTATCATTTTATTGTAAACCGCTCTTGATCAGCAAATGTAAATAGCACTACAGTATATAAGTGATTAAACTATAAAATAATTATAACCTCTTATTCTGCTCAAAAGTATGTTCCCCATTTAACTCTTACAACCAAAGACTTATAATTATTATTATAGAGTTTTCTCTAGCAAATGTCATTTGGAAAAAAAAGGGAGATTAAAGACCTCTTAGTAAGTAAAAATTAGATGAAGTAAATTACCTCAAACAATGCCGCGTAATCCACTGCCCCTGGAGCAGGTCTATACTCAGATGGCTTGTTTCCCACGAGATGATTAGAAAACTCATTTTCTCCAAAAATTATGGAAGGAGCAACAAATGAATATCCCTGAAAAGTAATTTAAGAAACTATTAAAAAGCCACATACCTCATTCTTAGAGTACCTTAATTTAGGGCACCTGCAAAAGATGGAATCCGGAATCCAGAACTGAATCCAGAAACAGACCTGGAGCTGGAATAAGAACAAGAAAGGTTGATGATATCCAGTTATTTTTATTTAAATTTCAGCGAAAAATGTTGAATTTTATACAATGCACTTTTTCTGCAAAATTGATTTTTATGGATATTGTTGTGACTACAAAGTTTGTACCACTGGCGTCACTCCAGTTTTGAACGGCTCAGGTTACGAGGATGATTGACATTGAGACTCCTTCTTGATCTTTGGTGGCATGGGAGCGAAGTTGTTACTGAAGCCATGGATGAAAGGAGTCCAGAAAAGAAAACTAAAAGACAAAAGAAATTCGCCTTATTTATTGGAATAAAATGTTAAAGTAAACAACTATGAACCTCGCCTTCCAGATGTCGCCGCATTGGAGATCAAGAAGAAACATGGGAAAAGTGAGCACTATTCTGCGTTGCAGGCATGGACTTTCTAAACAACGAAACAGAGAAACACCGAAACAAAGCACCAAAACACCCATGTATGACCTTACCATACATTGAATACTAACGGAAAAAGGTTGGATTTGACAATAAACATTGCTCCTAATCTCAGTCTTAATCTGAATCCTAATCTGACTCTACGTGAATTAGGAGCAATAATGTTTTAGGCCTAAAACAATATTTTAATCTCAAATCCAACCTTTGACGGTTAGTATTCAGTGTATGGTGGGGTCATACATGGTGTTTTAGTGTTTTGTTTCGCTGTTTTGGTGTTTCAGTGTTTCGTGCTTTAGTAATGCCCAGCAGGCATTCAAAGGGGAAGGAGAGGGGAACAAGAGAACGGCGGGAAAGCAGGGAGGGCGTGCGTCGAAGAAGGGGAGGATGCTATTGTTTTTTTTGCAAATTGTTTTATGGATTCCATTAAACCACATTTGTTAGTTGTTCAGGGCCCATACAACACCAAACAATTTCTTTTTCAGCGATGGTCTGAACAAACTCACACAAGAATTTGTTGAGACATATTTCACAAACTCGACACGCGTCATTGAAAGATTGCTCCTTTTTCGGGCGACTGTGTTTTGGCTTCGCACTACTCTCCACCATGAGAGTTTTTGGAAATGATGGAGCTGTAAACAACATTCCAGCATGGTGAAATTTTCCCTGTGAAGGTTTTTGATTGGATGCCATTTGACAGTTAAAGATTTCACAGCTGCCTTGTGTATGCACATTAATTGGTGGGTTCTTTCAGGCGCGCCTTCCTCATTCTCCCACCGGTCTCCTTTTCCCTTTTCCTTCCCCTTTGAATGCCTGCCACGCAGGCTAGTGCTCACCTTTCCCATGTTTCTCCTTAATTTCCAATGCGGGGAGATCTGGAAGGTGAGGTTCATTGTTACTTACCTTACATTTTATTCCATTAAATAAAGTGAATTTCTTTTGTCTTTTACTTTTTTTTTCTGGACTCCTTTCATCCATTGCTTCAGTAACAACTTTGCTCCTATGCCACCAAGGGACAAGGAGGAGTCTCAATGTCAATCATTCTCATAACTTGAGCGGTTTAAAACAGGAGCAACGCCAGTGGTTCGATTTTTGTAGTCACAACAATATCCTTAAAAATCAATTTTGCAGTTTAACATGTGTCATTACAACATTCAACTTTTTTAGCTGAAATAAGACAACTGGATATCATTGACCTTTCTTGTTCTTCTTCTGGTTCAGGATCTGGTTCCGGATTCCGGCTTTTCCAGACGCTCTTAATTTAGGACCATACGTGCAGTGTTCATAGCTGTAGGCAGCACCTTTTTCAATGACAAGAGCCTAGGTTTTCTGCATACTACCCTATTATCACCTTACAGCCTTTCTAATTGTCTACCTGTAATTGCTCAAAACTGACAGAAGATGTCTATAACTAAAGGATATTTGACAAAGTTCTTTGTTTTCCAACATCTCTTCACTTACAGTAACAGAAAACTAAATCCTTTAGCATATCTATAGTGTCCTTTATTATGTCCAGGTTTCCTGTTCATTCAATCATTCATGAATTCATTCATTCACTTCCTCATTCATCAATTAGTTTGCTCATTCGTTCGTTATTTCGTTGGTTTGTTCTTTCGCTCATTCATTCTTTCTTTTATATCAGTTTAAACTTTAAAACTTTGAGCTGCATGGTTGTTAGCAGTCTCCTTTGACCTTCTCTAATGGCAAGAGAAGGAAAGGAGACCCTAGGAGAGAATGAACATGTAAAAGGAGACTCTATTTGCAGGGTACATGGTTGTCAGCTGACAGCATCCTTATGTTGGTCATCTGTTAGCTGAAAGTCAGTCACTTGCTGGTTTATTACTGATCAACAGTGACTTGACAGCTGGTGAAAGTGTTTGGTAAGGGTGTTGGCCAACTCTCAATCAACAGCTGTTTATCTGTTGGTTATTTGTTTATTTGTTTATGAGCATTACAATATGATCATAGTCCTAGGCGACCCGCAATTAGCGAAGCTATTCTGGGCGGGCCACCTTTCTTAAAGAAGTCCTGTCTCTGTTCTTGAACACATATTATTAAATAAAATCCCAAAGTACATACAAAATAAGAAATCAGTTAATTAGTTAATTAATTACACAGTTATCAACATACAAAGTTGAAATATGATTATTATTTTTGTTGAAGAACTGTGGACAAACTCATGGATAGTTGGTGGCTAAAAATGCCTTAAAATGTTCCCCCATTGATCACCCTCAACAAGTGATGGTGCATCAAGTTACTTTGATTTTGCATCTCACCTTAAAAATTCTGTCTGCTGTCTTTGGCACTGCAGCAGGAGAGTATGTTGGAACCATGTCTGTGAACTCTTCAGCAAAATTACTGACATCCAGTTCATCCCTAATGCGAGGTTTAAATGGTGCTGCAATTTTCTTTTGTGACAACAGGTCCCAGTTTATTGACTGCAAATTTTCCAAAAAGACTAACATCAATACTCAAGAACAAAGAGGAAGGATTGATTGATGCAAATTATTGTAAAGTGAGTGACATGAGGTTAAAAAATAATTTATTTCTCTTTAGAATACCTTAAAAAAAGGATGTGCTTTTATTTCATGAGCACCTTTCGCTCCCAGTCGCACCTTTGGGTCTTTCTGCAGTAGTTTAAGAAGCAAGTCCATAACCTCGCTTGAGATATCAGGCGGCATTGGAGGACTGTTGTAAAGAATTCGCCTAAAAAAAAAATCCAAATTCATTCATATCGGCACAAAGGCTACATAATGGCTATACCTCTTCCAAGGGAACAGAAAAGATTAAATGTAGCTGCTGCATTAGAACAGTTGGAGAAAGAAACAAAGAAACAAAATAAAGGGACAGAAAATGACAAATGGAGAAAAGAGAAAAAGAGACCAAGAGAAATAAGGTAAAAAAAGAAAAAAATGATAAAGGTAGAGAAAGGTGGAGGGAAAGAAGAAGGCATAGAATAAGTAAGAATTGATGGACAGTTAGTTGAGAAGTTAAAACAGGTTGGATTACTTACTTAGAAATTTCAGATTGGCTGTTTTTCTCTCCATCAACAGTAAAGGGAGATGCTCCTGTGAGTAACTCATACATGAGCACTCCCAAACTCCACCAATCCACTGCCTGACATAGCAAATTAAGATGCAGATGAGAAATAATCCTCGCTCTCAGCAAAGATGCTCTCATCTGGACAAATTTAAGCAATTATATTATTGTCTCTTACAGACACCAGAAAGATTCAGGTGGCTCCAACGAGATTCAAAGCCATGACCTCTGTGATGCTGATGCAATGATCTACCAACTGATCTATGAAGCCACAAACTTAACAGACACAGAAAAAAGGTTGCAGAAAATTGTATGGGCACAAGTGATGTTTTGAAAGTTCTCACTTTGAGAACTTTCAAAACATACATGTAATATTGTGAGTGACCATAAATCATGAAGTATAAAGCAAGTTCATATGATTTTTTATTCATTATATAATTATATACCAGTAGTCAACAAAATAACTCTATTATTGAATTTCCATCAAATGATAGCAAATTCCATATTGCACTCTGTGACCTCTATTGCACTCTACAGTGTATATAACCTTATTTTATGTATTCATCATTAATGACTCAGAAACATGATGTTCTGTTGAGTATATAAAAACAACTGTTAATTAGTTACTGTTCAGCTTGTAATAATATAAGTGAAAAAATTACTCAATTTTGATTGGCTGAGAGCAGTGCAGTTCAAGTGTAACACAGTGCAAAAAGTGTAATACCAGTGCAAATTAGACATTGAAATTCTGGATCATGATTGGCTAATAAACAATAGGACTTGGTCAGAACCAATCAAATCTTCTGTTTTCAAATCAAGCGCATGCCCAGGATGGCGCAATTTTTTCCTGCTTGCATAATACACATGCGTTTTTTCTGCTTAATGAGTCCCTAAGGGTCAGTGACATAAAAAGGGGGGAAAGCCGCGGGGGATATTCGCATGCCCAGGAGAGGGGCATGGGCAACCGAGGGTAATGATGATTACTCCTCCCCCCACCCTCTGCAAGGCTTGTGAAACTAGAAAAGGAGGAACACAGAATCTCCTTTTATCTATTTATTATTATTATAATAATTTTTTTTTTTTAAATATAAATATTATGTTAATCACTATCCTTTGGCAAAATTTGGGTGGCAGGGAAAGCAGAGCCTATGCCCCCTAGGGTAGCGGTGTCCCTAAGAGGACCCCCTAGAGTAGCAGTGTCTCTAGAGGCAACCCTATGTTAGAATGTAACATAGGGTGGACCAGAAGAGGGGTGCCCTTCTGGAAGGAGAATAGGTCAGATGGTGAGTTGTACCATTTTGGTGTAGGCAATCCGGACCTATTGCCAAGGAGGGCTGTCCCACCTACTGTGGGGTAAAGTGCAGCCCAGGGTGCACTTCCCTGCCACAATTGTGTGAGCCAAAAACATTCTGGTCAAGAATGGGGGAACACAATCACCCCACAGTAAATTGGGTGGACGTTGGCTGGAATACCAATTGCCACATGTAGAAGAAATAGGATACGATATAGGCATGCATAGCCATAATGAACAGTAACTAGTTGTCATGATACTGGTCATCAGGGAGACAACAAAGAAAGGTCTAACCTACAATAATTATTATTACTTCAGTTCATTGTCAGTTGTTTAGGGATAGCCAGCAGTGTCTCTTGAGGAGTTCTTATGTAACGTTCATAGCAGTCAGAAGACCAACGACCCAATACCTTGATTAACCAGGCAGGAATCCCTGCAGCAGCTGCAGTAGTCGCAGCACCAATACGGAAGCTATGTGAGAAATAGTGTTGAGGTTGTATGCCGCATTGCTGCAGGACATCACGGAGTGCATGAGTAAGAGAAGTTCGGGTGAGCCACTTGCCACTGGTGAAGGTGAACAGGGGGCCTGCTGATGATGGTTGGCATTGGAACACGTAGTCTTTCATAGCCATAACGGCACAGATGGAGGTAGTGGACCTTGCTAGGGTTAGGGTGCAACCATTGCGGAAGGGATCTGTTTTGGACCGTTTAATTGTGACTAGCATGTAGTTGGGAGATTCAACGCGAGGGATAAAGGTGACATCCTTAAAGCAGAGGTGAGTTGCGGGGTCGAAGACGTGGTCATTACAGGTAAATTCGCTTGAACGTAAAAAACCGAAAAAGGCTAAGGTGAAGGCTGCCCAGAGCATAATGTGATTGAGGTCAAAAGTCAAGTCTGGTCGGTAAAAGTTGAAAATAGACTGCAGGATTTGGATTGTAATTGGATAACGATCTAATTTAACGGGGATTTGGGAACGTTTGATCCCATTAAGGACCTTCTGGAGTCGAAACATTTTTGGGAGTTTTAAGGCAAAGTTGTGTAGCCTATGGAGGTCTTGAACGGCAAACAGGTAAAGCTTAATGGTATTGTAGGAAACTGTTTTGGCTAAATGGGAGACAAAATAAATCAGAGTAATTTCAGATGCGGGGAGAAGGGGCGTAGAGGGGCTAATTAACCCGTGCATAAGGCAAAAGGAAATGAAATGGTTTTGACCGACACTATAAGAACGTTTAGTAGCTGGAGCAAGGGACGCACCAAGGTAGTGGGAAACGGAGGCTGTTAAATGGACGTCGCTGATAGAGGGATGGCGCAGGGGAAGGGTGAGGCATTGGGAGCCAGGTGGCGGAAGCGGTCCATCTGAAAACGGGACAAAGAATCAGCTATTGAATTATCTAGCCCAGGGATATGTCTAGCGGTGAAGGAAAAGTTGTGTTCTAAGGTAAGAATCGTAATGGCCCGTACGAGGTCCATGATCCTAGGGGACTTGGAGCGTTTGGAGTTGATGATGGAGACAACTGGCAGGTTGTCGCACCACATACAAATATGTTTGCCTGACCACGAAGGGGCCCAGAGGTAGCAGGCGATGTAAATGGCAAACAGTTCCTGCCAGTCAATGCTGATACCTATGGTGGGGTTAAGGAGGTGTTGAGGGAGCCAAGGAGCCTGAAACCAGTCCCCATTGAGATAACCACCATACCCATGGGACCCAGAGGCGTCCGTAAATAATTGGAGGTCAGGCGAGGAGAGAACGTCACCCCCTAAGAAAAGACTTACTCCATTCCAATGGGTAAGGAAGGTTAACCACATTAAAATGTCCTTGCGGAATTCCCCGTTGAGTTTAATGTGCCAGCGAGAGTTAGTGATGCCCTTTGTTAAACTAATTATTCTTTGCAGAAAAGCCCGGCCCGGGGCAACAACCCTGCAAGCAAACTGTAGGGTACCAATCAGGGACTGGAGCTCCTTCAGAGTGGCAGATTTACGGTGTAACCACTGTTGAAGGGCCTGTTTAGCACGGATTAGTTTGTCCAAGGGAAGACGAGCTTCCATGGTAGTAGAGTCAAGGAGAATACCCATAAATTCTAAGGAGGTGGCAGGAGCAAAAGTTTTACCGGGGGCGACAGGGATATTGAGTTCGGTGAAAAGACAAAGGATTTTGCAAAGGGCAGTAAGGCAGTCTGACCTAGGGGGGCTGGTGACAAAGAAAAAGTCATCCAGAATGTGGATCACGTTAGGGATACCTAGCTTATGTTTAATTATCCATTCAATCATGCAGGAAAATTGGTCAAAAAGATAGGGTGCATATCGCAATACGAAGGGGAGCACTGTATCGAAGAAATACAGGCTGTTCCATTTCATGCCGAGGAGCTCCCAGTCGGATGGGTGCACTGGAATATTGCGGAAGGCGGACTTGATGTCCAACTTGGACATGAAGCACCCTTGACCAATCGTCTGAATGATAGAGATGGCAGTATCTATGGTAATGTAGTGTAAGGAGTAGTCGGTTGGGCTAATGTGGGAATTAACGCTAGTGGTTTGATGTTTGGGAAAGGAAAGGTGAAAAATGGTTCTCCACTCGGTGGAATGCTTTTTTGGAACAACCCCAATGGGATAAACCTGAAAATTGGAAAAAGGGGGGGAAACGAATGGGCCAGCAGTGTGACCGAGCCGTAATTCTTTCAAGAGATTGGTGCTTATGATGTGTGGATTTTGCTTAGCAGAAATGAGGTTGGGGTATTCCCTAGAAACCCGAGGACCCTGGAAACCAATTTTAAAACCCTGGGAGAGGCCGGTGAGGACAGCATCGACAGATGCCCGGTCAGGGTGATCATGCAGATAAAGGGCAAGTTGGGGAAGGTCAATAGGGGTGGTAGGGGACAGCTTAGAAAGGTATTCAATGGTGGCTTCGGGTGGAATGGCTTGAGCGGCTAGTCTTTGACTGGATGGGTCCAGAGCTTGAGGAGTCAGGGTGGTCCTTTCCTGGGTGGGCTGCAGTGCATCCGGGCTTGTTGCATTGGTGAGTGTAGGGGCAGGGGGTGCGGGCGCAGGGGACCCCTTTGTTGAAGTTGAAGCAGAGGTCACCACGCTTGGAGCCTGAAGAGTCTGTATACCTGGGGGAAAGGGGGCAGGAATCGGTTACGTGATCCGAGCTGCTGCAGGCCTTACAAAGTATGGCTTTTGGGACACCGGTAAAGGTGTCTAGGTACAACTGAACATCCCTCTGGCCCCAGTTAATGGAAAGGTTGTGAGAAGCTCGTCGGCGAAATTCCATGTCATACAAATACCACGCCATACCGGGGAACTTACGGGCTGACTCACGTATCAATTGCTGGTAGGCGAATAGGGCCACCCCCCGGGATGGGTAAGAGGAGAGGAGCACAGACGAGTAAATGGCAAAAGCGTCGAGCCATCGGTCGATCCCAGTAATTTTGGGGCGCTTAGCCTGGGATGGGAGGGGTATAGTAAGGCCCTCGTGTCCTACTTGTAGTTTAAGCTGGGAGTTCGCGGTAACGTGGTCTCGTAGTAGAGACGAAAAAGGAAGAAGGCTAGCAAGGTCCACGTACTCACCGTTTGTTATGGCTGTGATGCAGCTGTTGGAGAGATGACTGGCGATAGATGGAACTCGGTAGTTGGTATGCAGGAGGGCTGCGTCCTCCGGTGAGCCAAGATTCAAAACTTGCTGAGAGGAGGACCGCGAGAAATCCACAGAGGACGGAGTCTGTTGTTGTCCGCCATTGCGGACCGCTAGGAGAGAGGGATCTGGTGCGAGGCTGGTAACGCCTGGCAGTTGTTGATCTTGCTGAGCAGTTGAAACAGCGCCAGATGTTGGGCTCGATGGCGAGTTGCTCGCGGAGTTGAAGGAGGCCAATTTTTGCTCCACGATAGAGGCAATCATGGAGGCCAACTGCTGATCCGGCATGATCGCGGGGCCGGTAGATGCGGGTGTGGAGGCCCGAGAATCATTCGCTTGGAGGCGAGCGATGAGCTGCTGCCGTGGCCCTGAGTGTACCAGGTGGCGCTGGGACGCAAGTAAGCGTAGCGTTTCGGTCGGCATTGCTGCATACGGCGACGTTGGTACTGCATCCGCAGAGTTAGCGCGGGCATCCGACTGAGCCGTGGTAGGCGAAACCGTAGTGCGTTGGCTGCTTCGAGATTTACGTTGTTTTGGCATTATATGTGGACGTAGGGAAAAAATGCGATCTTAAAGAGTGCAACTCAAGGTACTTGCTTGAAGAGCAAAGCTGAAATGTGGCTGACTAATGGTATGGGGGATTTACATAAGGTGAAACAGGTGAGAATCGCGTGATGTTGTGGAAAACTACTGGAAGCTTTGGCAACCGCTTTAACACTGTAAAAGTGAAAGTACTTTGACCTAAACAATGAGCTTTTGACTACGGGACAAGCCTTGATTGCGAGGGTGAGGAGAGTAGAGTACACTAGGGACAAGTGAGGGGTAAATAGTACTCCCTTAGGGCTCATTAACCCCAGTTAAGAGCTTAAACTTATAATTAACCATTTCGAATTTTTTCATGTATATTTAACAACTCGAAAGTGGTTCAGCGTTGTCTGTACTCTTATCGACAACGATATTCATCATCACAGTAGCCGAGTGAGTCTACACTCACTAGTGTTTTTTACCACAATATTCAATGCCAAAGAAAGTTTTTATTACAGAGCATGACCGAAATCATAACTCAAAGAAAGAGAAAGCCTTGTCTATAACTTTCTTGCAATATGATTGGTTGATTTCCTAAAATGAGCGTTCCTGATTGGCTATTACATTGCGTGACATACTTATAACTGTTAAATATTTACAGTTCAGACTAAACTGTCATAGAAATGTCTTGAGTGTGATAGGCCAACAGCAATACAAGGGAGTAAGGTTGGGATGTCCTTCAAAACTCCTTTCCCACTGGATATTATAAAATAATTAGGATAGTACGAGCACTCTAATTGGTCAATAGCTGTGTTAAGATGAGAGTATGGAACACGGCTGTGACATCACACAAATTTCGATTGGTTATGTATTGTCAGACGCGCATTTTGATTGGCTGGTAGGAAATATGAGCGTGTGTCAAGAAAATCTGTTTCAATCAAGAAGTAAAAAAAACAGCATTTTCTTCCATTTGTTGAGTAGAGAGGCCCTGAGAGGGTAAATTCCGACAAGCAACATGGTCCAAAAAGTAAAAAGAAATTCCGACAAAAGACATCCTTTCCCAGCAAAATTCCGAAAGTGATGTCAAGGCCGAAAATGAGCCGATTAAACCTCGACACGATTGATTTTAAAATTCTGACAAGCGACATGGGACCCCCCCCTCCCCCCTGTCAGGGACTCAGTAGAGTGGGGAGCTGGGGGAGTTGGGAGAATTCTTCACAGTCTCAAATTCTCCTAACTCCCCCTCATGTTTAGATGAGGCTATGGAAACACAGAAAACGTTCTCTATCGCTTGAATTTTCTACCTTCCTATATGGGTATTTTAAAAAATCACAAACTACCAACCCGTGCTGTCGTGGAAATACAATTTCCAGAAGTTTTCAATAACAATAATTATTATTGGTCTAAATATTTCCATACCTTGTCATGCCCTCTGCTTCCTCCTTTGACAACTTCAGGAGCCATATACTCTATTGTACCACAGAAGGAATATGCCCGCTCACCCTAAGATAATTAGCAATCATCATTGGATTAGCAATCCTTATTAAAAATCAAATGAAGTAGTTAAACATTAAAAGCCCCATATTAACATTTAACTGGTGATTATACAAAACAACCCCACTTACAGATTTTGGGTCTGAAAATTCTTTGCTCAAGCCAAAGTCTGTAATAACAACATGACCGTCTGAATCCAACAGGATATTTTCTAATTTTATGTCACGGTAAATTATTCCGAGCTGCAAGAAAAAAGGCAATATCGTCAAGCTTTGTTGTAAGTCAGAGGCTATCGATCGTTCCACAAAAGCTTGCATGCAATCACACGTTCAACAATCAACATTATCAAACAAGGACAAGACAAGAACTGCACTTCGAACGTCTTTTTATAATTTTCGGTTTATAAATTTAATCTTTGCTTGCGAAAATACAAGGTTTCAATTCTGGCCACTGTCCAGAGCGTATTGTTTCGCTTACCCTGTGAAGATGTTCAATGGCAATAATGATCTCTCCAATATAAATTCGTACTTCGTCTTCGGTAAATTTTTCTCGTTGGTAAAGATGGGTGAACAATTCGCCACCATTCACATAATCTGCAAAGACAAGTACTCCCATGAGAACAACTTATTGTAATAGTGTGCTGATTAAAATTTAAACCAAATAAGCTTAAAGACCAAAATATTTCAATACGCGAATTCTGCATGAAAATGAAAGAATGACACCATGTTGATTGTGTCGCGATATGCGACCGAAAGTACGTGACACGGAACAAACATGATCGCTCCCGCAAAAAAAATTGATTACGTTTGTGTTCCCATAAGTTCTTGTTCATGTGACCTAACTGAAGTGAAATGAAATAAAATCATAAAATAACGAATGAATAACAAACCCATGATCAAATGCAGTTTGGATTCTGTTTGAAATGCCCAATGTAATGTGACCAGAAATGGACACCGTCTCACTGCTTCTAACACTTGTCGTTCGGTGCGTGTATGCTCAGCTGTCTTGGCTTTCTGCACGATCGTCGCCTTCTTGAGAACTTTCATAGCGTACAAATTGCCGGTGAAATAACCACCTCGTTTACGAACCAGGAAAACCTTTCCGTAAGCTGTCAAGATGAAAACATATCGAAAGTCAACTTTCGCTCACAGGTTCGCACAAGAATTGCAGAGAAATCTGCAACTAGTGCGATTTACCTCCAGTACCAAGCACCTTTAGGAGCTCAAAATTCTCCAGTCCAACTTTTTCATCTTCGTGTCCCGTCAAATTTGCTGAAAAAACAAAACATAACTTTTCCAACACCAATTCTCTACAATCATTGTTTATGTTGAGACAGACCACCAACATCAACATGCCGGAGATTTTTCAGTTTTCTACGCATATGAGAGAAATACAAACCATTTTTTAGCTCATGGTGAATCAGCTCAGACATTTCACATCCATTCTGGCTCATCTTTTAAGCTGATTGAAGCCCCCCAAGGCTTTCAAGGGGGAAGACGCACAATTCTGCCAAATTTGCTCGACATACACGATTCAGAAGCAATCCCCCGACTCTAATTTTTCGACCATCTGATTGGTTTACCGCTGGTAATATATTTGACTCACGTGACAAAATAATTTTCCCCTTTTCGACAATTGCGCTACTACTTCCGGTCGATTATCTTATTTTATTGCATTTTGATGGGAAAAAGACTATTAACACAGAAAGTATTAACCAGATCATGCCAGGAACAAAATAACATAATAAATGAAAAAAATAATGAGCACAAAATAGGATCGAACAGTTCGATTTTTCTTTGGTGAGATACTAGTTAGCAACTTCCTGTGTCAAGGTGATGGGATATTAATCGGAAGTACTGAAAATAATATTCCGCTTCTTTCCTCAATAATTTACATTGCGTTGGTAATTTTTTGTACATTTAATACAGTTATTGATTTTAATCAAGGCAGTAAACGTTTTCATTGAACAGTTAAATAGGAAAGATAATTTAATTAATATAAGATCATCGATTCATGTTCATGGTCATGGGTTCCTGTCATGGTCAGTTAATGTATAAAGTTATCTTGAAATAAAACTCAAAGAATTTTTTCAACCTCCCTGTATGTCAACCCGTTTATTGAAGTCTCATACGTGACAAAATTTATGTGGCGGTATACTCTCTCGTGAAGAAAATCAGTGGGTACAACACGAAAGAGACAAAGCTTCTGGGTTTCGAGTGAAATTGGACGTTTACATGAAACATGTGAGCATAAGAAATTAGTACGTTCCTTCACAAGACCTACCAAACTAATCATTTGTTTGAAATACATAGATAGGCTAAAGTGTCTTGGTTTTCAATTCGTGCACATGAGATATTGTTACTTTTAATTCCTTGGTGGCTCCTGGCGTGACGATGGCGCGGTGACGTGACACTTTCGTGACAATTCACAGTCGATAACATGGCGGGCATTCATATTGCACGGAGACTACTTCCTGCAAAAATTTCCTCACTTTTATGCCGTCGGATTTCATCTTTCTTCACAGACGAATATACGCCACCAAAGCTCGACCATGTCACTCCTGACTGGGAAAAACTTTACGAACAAAGTATCAAAGATCCTGCGACTTTTTGGGGCCGACTCGGTGCCACCCGATTGGATTGGATGACGCCGTTCGATACTGTTATGGATGTTGATCTGAACGTTGGGCAGCATAAATGGTTTTTAGGTGGTAAACTTAATGTTTCAGGTTGGTTCTCATAATAGTTTCTTCAACAATTATTGCTATCGATGATATCTATTTAAAGAAGATACCGCCCTCCTCGGTGCAAGAGAGAAAGACAAAGCTCCACAGGGTGGGAAGAGATAGATGAACTCATCTTTCATCATCACTGCATGCTGCCTTGAAAATTATTGCTACAAAACAGAAAGGTGACTTTTTTTCACCAGAATTAGAGGGTGCGTCATTACCTTTCTGCTTCTTCCGAGAAGTCAACAAAGAATGTCCAGTCTAATAAGTCCCAGATTTTTGTACTCGGATTTAAATTGCAGTACGTTATGAGGAGGTGGACAGACGATGTTAGGGATTTTCTCTGGGGACTGTACCATGCTTCAGTACTGAACTAAATATCCATTGTTTTCTTGCAAAGGGCCCCCTAAAATGAACTGTCTTAGGGTCTGATCGAAAGAGAGACTAGGAATTAAAA
This sequence comes from Montipora capricornis, assembly GCF_036669925.1. NCBI lineage: Eukaryota > Metazoa > Cnidaria > Anthozoa > Scleractinia > Acroporidae > Montipora > Montipora capricornis. The sequence goes on along the minus strand of NC_090894.1, from coordinate 21,150,548 downwards.
ATATTACGGTTTGAAAATGCACTTGACCATCGATCTTCGCAATGATTTTAGTTCTCCCATTAGCAGTAATCGTTCATTTTATTAAGAAATACGATTCAAACTTGCAAGCTAAAAATACAACGTTAGCGTGTAAGAATAAAAATAAAAATAAAAATATATATTTAAAAAAGAGAAAAAATCAAACATCACAGGTACATCCTATGATTGAGTTTAAGAAAAGGCACGTATTGCGTACGTGTGGTAGTGCAGTCACACCGCGCTTTATTCCATAACTGTCAACTGAGCTGCGTTTTGTTTTCCAAGTTGGGTAATATGTAGCTCTAATAGTACACGATATTGTTTTGGTACCGTATATCATTGTAGTGCAACCAACACCCCATGATGTGGACATTACAAATTATGTTTTTTATATTAACCACGCATAACTTTTATGCTCCATTTTCATACATATATACACTTGTCAAAATTACTCTATTCTGATTGGAAGATAGAGTCTATTTCCCCCACTCTCTCTAGTCCTGTCTTTGTTCCAGTACAGGCTCCTTTGTAATTTCTTAAAACAACAGCTTGTAATCAAGTGTAATTGGAAGCAGGCAGGAGAATTTTATTGCAAATGGTACTCTAATTTAGTTACTATGGCAACCACATACATATCACTACAAGTGGCAAAAAGTCAAAACAGCGGTTTGGGTATTTTAAATAAAAACAACAATAATAATAATGTTATTAACAGAGATGTGTGGTGTTATAAAAAATTTGAATTGAAGGCTCATCCATTTTGGAGAAATTTTAAAACATTGTGTGTAGTTGTTCATTTTGAATTATTATTGCAGTCATGAAATTTGGTTTGCACATTGTTGGACATTGTATAAATTTTGAATATTTCTATGTTCAGTAAACTGTGTCGACCAACACACAAAAGCTAATCCTGATCGCTGTGCACTTATTTGGGAGAAAGATGAACCTGGAGATACAGAGAGAGTCAGCTATAGGTATTTACACACATAAAATGTACTTCAAAAGAAAGGTATTTTCTTCCTTGTAGAGGACTCCTTTACTTTTGAAATATTGCGAGGCAAGGGAATGAAACCCCAGTGAATGTGAGGTACCATGCAGTTCTTTAAAACTCCTATTTTGTTGTAACATAATAGGATGTAATAAATATGCCAAAGTTTATGGTTGTTGTTTCTGGTATGTATCCAGTTGTGTCTATTGTATTCTGAAGCAATCCTTGGATCCTGCCATAGTCTCCTTACCCATTAAGACATTGGGAGGTTTAAAAATGGGCTTTGACATAAATAATAATCTATTTTGACATGCTAATCTTAACTATAACCATTGTCATCTTTATTGTGAATTATGCAAATAATAAGACACTCCGTAAATAAAAAAACTGGAGATCTTGCTGGCAAAGGTTCATGATACTCTATTATGTTTAGTGAGTGATAAATAAACCCTTTCTTTTCAGGGAGTTATATGAAATGGTGAACAAAATGGCCAATCTGTTGAAAAGCCATTGTGTCAAGAAGGGAGATGTGGTTTGTATTTACATGCCAGTTAGTCCTCTTGCTGTGGCAGCTATGCTAGCTTGTGCGAGAATTGGAGCTCCTCATAGGTGGGTTTTCATTTAAGCGCTGAGATTACAATAAGACATGTACATTGTTTTTGAGGACAAAAACAAATGTCCAGCTCACTTCTCTTATTTTCACATTTGTATCATTTCCAGAATAAAGGTATATTATTATGCTCATCTGTAAATTTTTTTCTATCTGAGTTGTTGTAAAGTTGGCTAATTTCTCCTTTACCTTTGCAGTGTTGTGTTTGCAGGATTCAGTTCAGAGGCACTGGCCAGTAGAATTGTTGATGGTAACTTAAGTTCATGTAATTTAAATATGACATTTAATATTTTGATAACCTTTACTGCATTCACTAGTGGTTGGTAATTTCATATTTTTTCTATGTAGCAAATGCTGAAACAGTCATAACAGCGGACCAAGCAGTGCGTGGTGGAAAGGTCAGTGATCTTAAAAAAATGGTGGACAAGGCAGTGGCTTCAAGTCCTTGTGTTAAGAGAGTGTTTGTGGCCAGCCGCACTGGTGCAGATGTCCCAATGGGAGCAATTGACTTTTCTCTTGAAAAGGTACTGTAGCTTATTGTTATTAGTCTTTTCAATCTAATTATCACAGTATATGATTCCAGAAAAGAAAATATCCATACCTCCACCCCAGATGGTCACATATTCTTTGGAGTGAGGAGGGAGGAGATTACCCCTTGGTAGAGATTTTGTGGGGGGTTGTCCTAGGGAAGGGGGGCTGAATAAAAAATACCCTACATTTATTAAAATTGGAAGGGAATTTGTTTCCATGCTAAAAAGTAGCTTCCTATTTTACCCTTTTTACCTCTGACCTACATTCATCAATGGTGGACCTCTTGGAGAAAGAGCCAAGACACCTTATTTGTTGTGTCTGTGTTAATGTGTTAAGGTCTTTTTTCTTTAAGGAAATGAGCAAACAACCAGGAGAATGTGAGCCGGAGCCAATGGACAGCGAAGATACCTTGTTTCTTCTTTACACATCTGGAAGCACGGGGCAACCGAAGGGAGTGGTACACACACAGGCTGGGTATCTTCTCTATGCAAAGCTTACTCATAGGGTATGACAATGTTATATAGTTTCACTTGTACAGACCTGGCACAAAATCCTGGTTTTGAAAATAAGGGTTTACAAAAATTCTCCCAAATTAGTGACTTTCCTCTGGTCTGCCTGACTGTGTAGCTATGTATTAAGTACTCATACATGAAAGCAGTCTATTGGCCAAAGAGAGCATTCTTTACAGAGCATTAATTTTTCTGTGTAGCATAAGCTTTGATGTGGCCTGCATGCTTGTCTCCAACCAGTGTTGAATAATATCATATTCCCAATGCCAGATTGAGCCATAGAGAAAAAAAGTGTTTTGAGACAATCACTTACCATTTTGTCACTGCAAGGTAACTTTTTCCTTTCAGTATGTTTTTGACTACCATCCAGGAGATATCTTTGGCTGTGTGGCTGATATTGGTTGGATCACTGGTCATACATATGTTGTCTACGGCCCATTATCAAATGGGGCCACCACAGTTTTGTTTGAAAGCACCCCAACCTACCCAGACCCAGGCCGCTACTGGGAGATGGTAGAAAGATTGAGAATAAACCAATTTTATGGAGCTCCAACTGCACTTAGGCTACTGCTAAAATCAAGCAGCTCTTTTGTCACAAAGTATGACCGATCATCCTTAAAGCTTCTGGGAACAGGTTGGTCAATTGAAAGGGTCAGTGCATTTTTATTAGAATGGTCACCAAGTGTTCTTTTTGCTTCTCTATAGTTTTGAAATCAGAGGCCCTCTGTGGAAGGCATCTAGTAATAATTTATTTGTCCTTTATTTAAATATTTGTACATGTTTTCATTGTCACAGTTGGGGTTGGACAATCTGCGAGCCAGCAAGCCATGTGAATTTCACTTTTAAGTCTAAGCACCCATTTGAAATAGCGCTGATAAACAGTTGTTACTGTAAGTCGAAAGCACCCATTTTAAAATGGTTAGCTTCCAATAACTGTGTGACTTGCATGGCTTGCCATGTTGGCTTGCGTGACTTGCATCCATGGCTCACATGACTTGCAGTCCAAATGTGACCAAGAGATGCAATTTGTGCCTATTGGAGAAGTACTTTGCCAGAAATGGCAACACTGAATAATA
>NC_090894.1:21134316-21141816 GCF_036669925.1 Montipora capricornis | reverse complement strand
GCAGGCGCTGTCGTTAATGGCCTCGCCATCTACCTGAGCCCAAAGTTCTATGGCTCAGTGGTAGAGCATCCGAACTAATAATAGGAAGGTCGTAGCTTCGACTCCCGAGTGCTCCTTTCCGAGTATTCCCGAGTCAATTTTCTGAGTCACCATCAATATAATTAATTAATCTTTTCAAGTCACGATTGGTTTTTTCTCTTGCTTTTGATTAGGTGAGAATTTGGAGTGCGATTTTTAAGCCAATCAAAGCAATCCTGAGACCACCCAAGTCAAAAATTTTTTTATGAGTTTGACTTTCTCTTAAGGTTTCTATTTCACTGGAGACGGAGCCCTGCGCGACCAGGACGGCGACTACAGAATCACGGGAAGGATGGATGACGTAATCAACGTTAGTGGCAAACGACTGGGGACAGCCGAAATCGAGGACGCTATGGTAACGAATTACTGGGGGCAAATGATTTGTTTTCTACGTTATTATTTCAAGCTAACAGTTTGGTTATTATTATTTTGTGAGCCAGGATAGCCATGATGCAGTTGCTGAGACAGCAGTTGTGGGATTTCCACATCCAATCAAGGGCGAAGGTACAGTTGCGGAAACATGCGTTGGAGGAGGGGGAGGGGGAGACTTGTCGCGTCCTGGAGGTCAGAGAGCCTACTTGCAGGTCATAACGAAGCTTCATTTTGCTTGCATACATCAAAAGAAAAAAAAAAAGCCAAGACGAAAGGTCCATCCACACTGACTTGACTTGACTTGTATATTCTTAATAAGACTAAAGCTGAAGGACTTTTGAATTCGACGGTAACTTGTAATTATGAAGTTGTTGAGAGCCGTGTGTTGTCGGCCACTTGTATCCCTTCGTTGCAACAGTCACTTTTCGTAACATTGTCGTCTGAAATTTTATTACATCAGGTATATACGCCTATGCGATATTAAAAGACAACGCCACGATAACCGCTGAAGAATTAAGGAAAGATCTGAAGGACATTGTACGACAGAAGATAGGTTCCTTTGCTGTGCCTGAAGTTATCCAGGTATTTTTGGTTTTGTTTTTAGTGTCTTTTGTTAGTTGCAGGACTATTGTTTTCTCACTACACTCCCACAAACCCACAGCCAAAGTTACTAGATTTTCTCCAAGAGAAAATGAGGGGACAGAGAAGGAGGCTCCCGGTCCAGCCCTTGGGATATGTCATGTCCACGACAGTTATTTTTAGACGAGCGGAAGTCTTCGGAGACGTCCGCATGCAGGCCAACCTCGGTCCGATGTTTGAAAGAAAATATATATTCATCAACCTTCCACGTGCGTCATCATTTTTTCTTTTCACTAAGAACCTGAGAGCGAGGCAAGACTGCATGCGGACGTCTCAGAAGACAGACTTCCGCTAGAACAAAGACTTCCGCTCGTCTAAAAATAACTTTCGTAGACATAACATATCCCGGCCAACGCCTTGAGCCTCCCTCTCTGTCCCCTCATTTTCTCTTGGTTTTCTCCTAGTGTTTTTTTTGGAGGGAGGGGGATGTCTATAAAAGATGTGCAAAGTCACATTGTTTTTACAGACCTTAAGATCTACGACGGTGATTTCAACGGAAACATCACGGAAAAGTGCAATTTACGTTCCCAAACATTCAAATTTTCTGACGTAATCAACTTTTGTAAAATTAGCCGAACTGTATACACATTAACTGAATCGATGGGAACTACTAGCGGTGATCAAAGTAAAAGAGACAATCAGAAGTTTTCGTTGAGTGCCAACGTTAATTCCATTAAACGTGAAATTCACTCATTTCACGTTGGAGATTTACGGAGAACGGGAAATAAATGTACTAAAGTTGAACACGCTCGTGCAGAGCCATTGGTTTGCACCTTGGTGTTAGGTTCTCGTTGACAGCGCCGTCGTAGATCATTCTTCGGGGTCCCTCGTGGAATCTCGTTTGTCATAAAGTGTCCAACCTGAATGTGGCGAATCCATTCTGGTCACAACCATTCGAAGACACAGACGGACAGAATTATTATGCTTTTACAAAGTACTGACTGAATTTCCCAAGAACTGAGTTTGGAGAAACTTTGCTGAAACCAAAAATGCGAGTGTGTAGTCACTCGTTATCGTCAGAACATGTAACGTTGCTCATTCGCAGACAATGTCCGGAAAGAAATCTTGGAAAGTTCAAAACGCACATTCAGGTCTCATGTTTTGCTTTTGAGACTCCATTTGTCAGTGGCGTCCTCGTTCACTTTCCACAATCTACCACAATCAATGGAGATTAAAGACAGTCTACTGTCTAGTAATTGTTTATATCTAGTTATTTCCTATTTTTAAATCATCTTTCACCTTAGGTCGTGTCAGGGCTGCCCAAAACACGCTCAGGGAAGATCATGCGTCGAATTTTGAGAAAAGTTGCTCAGGACAAACCGGATGAATTGGGTGATGTTTCTACTTTAGCTGATCCGACAGTTGTAAAGGAGATAGTGCGACAACATCTGCAGCTAGCTCAGGAAGGTAGAGGCAAATATAGGGAGTAACATCGCCACCGAGATATTAAAGCTAAATGATGACTTTTTACAAACATTGTCAACAAATGGGAGAAAAGAATAGTGTCGACAACCAATGGTTCTCTAACTTGTACGTCAATATTATATTAAGAAATATGCAGTAATATCCACCTCAACGACATCTTTGCCGTCGAAGTGTTTGAAGTCAGCCGGTTTCGCTTAGACGGGAAAGATCTTATGAAGAAATGGAAGAAAAAAATTGCAAACTATAGACCATCCTTTGTTAAATATATTATAACAGCGGAGCTACGAGTAGTTAAGTGGTTAATAATCTCCCTCTTTGTATCGAAAGTGGCACGGGGAACCCCAAACAGAGTTTTTTCTTTTTTTATTTATATATACATATTTTGCAAATACGCATGCGTTCTATCATTATTAGGATTTTCTTAATTCTGTAAAATGCGTTCATCCCCTTTCTCAGCAAAAAGCAAGTCATATGCTTGACAAAAAAATGTGATAGCGTCAAAGCATAGGAACAGCTAGGGAAAACGCCTCTTTTCCGTATACAGTCCAATTTGATATGCTTTAACTTCTTAATTGCGCCTTTTATAAACATACGGACACCGGAGTTTAACTTTCCAAGAATTGCTTTGTTTCTTGCTTCGGCCAATCATATGTGCGGTGAGAGTTGGCGAACTTTTCGAACAAGAAACCAACAAAGTAGAACGAAATCCACCAATCACAACACCGGATTTATCACTCTTTGACCCGTTCCGAAAACCTTGATTGAAATTTGTATGGAAGATTCCCAATGGTTATTATTATGAAAGGTACAGTAATATCCACACGCGACCTAAACGACATCTTTGTTGTCGAAGTGTCTGAAGTCAGCCGGTTTCACTAGACGGGAAAGATCTTAAAACGCCAATTCCTGAATATCGTCATGGTGACCTCTTACAAACATCAAATTCTGCTGTATACAGCAGTTGATTTTATGATACCCTGGAAGCTTGAAAGTTTTTTTCACATGGTTTCAGTTCGGAAGGATCTCTCGCGCGTGCAATAATTAAGAATTATTCGCCGAAGGCGAAGTGATTATCGGTGAATATTGGTCGAGGTGAATATTCACCGATAATCACTTCGCCTTCGGCGAATAATTGTTTTAGTATAAATACACAGGTGATTATTTCAAAAAAGAGGAAAAAAAAACATTTCAAAACGAAATCATCTTTACGTAAAGTGGCAAAAAGACCACTGGCAGGTATTTTTTCCGTCGAGGTGATTATCGGCTGATAATCCGAGATAGCGAGCCAATGAGAGCGCGCGATTTTGTATAATCACCTGTCTATTTATACTAAAGACTCATATTGTACAAAGAAACGTGTCCCTGCATATTCAGGGCCCGGTTGTTCGTAACCGATTAACTTAATCCAGGATTAGCGTAAACATTTCATTTCAACTTTTTGGTGAAAGTTTCTTTTGCTTATTTTTGTTTTTCAAGATTGACTTCTTCTAATGTAAAGTTTTGCCGAATATCAATGCTGAACAGCATTTGGGAGTAGAGAAATTAATATACTCCTTGGTTAATATTTAATCTGGGACTGACCAGCGTTAATCGGCTTTTGAACAACCGGGCCCTGTAGAAGTTTATGTAAGCTATCAAAGAACAAGTTTTCTTCCAGTAAAAATCAATTTGAATGTTTTAAAAATGACTGGCAGTTAACTTAACAGTATCGCTTTGTGTTTGTGAAGCTTGGTAATTTAAATTCTCACTCCAAATATGAGAAAGAAGACTCGTCAGTTATTGTAATTCTCAATCTGGTTCATATAGTGGGAAATTTTTGTTATATTTGTCAAATAGGTAGAAAATGAACAATGAAATGAAATACAATTTAGTTTCAAATATAACATACTGTTCGTCCCAGCCCTTTCCTCTCTTCAAGGTAGACATGCAACGTGTCAAAAGTAATGACCAGTATTGTTTTGTGCCAAGTTTGAAATACATGCTATAAAATGTTGTCAGTGCAAGATAACATCACTGCACCGATTCAGTTGATACCAAATACGCTCATCATACGAATAGACAATAAAGCCCTCCTCAGTGATTACTTTTCCTTCCCCCCCCCCCCCCCCCCCATCCTTAACAAGATTCTCTCACCCGTCCCCCGGATATTTGAGCACCCGCCCAGCTTTGACTGCTCTTATAACTTCAGTCTTGGTAACGACTGATTCAAGTTTCTGATACTGCGCAGAAGGCCTGGAAGTTAATGATTCGGGTTAAAGAAGTATCAGTAATAGAAGTATTATTAATTAATTATTAAAGAGGTGTCATCAATTAAGAAGTATTATTAATAGAATTATCAATGGCGCTGACGCGTTTTTAGTGTCAAATCTCACTGAAACATTCAATTTAGCTATTCAAAATTCGACAATTCAGTTTAGTTATTCAAACCTTCAATTAGGAAATTCAACCATTTAAACATTCATTTCGGTAATTCAAACCTTCAATTTAATTGAATATTTGAAATATCGAATTGAAAGTTTGAATGGCATGCATGTTTAAAATTTGAAGGTTTGAATTGCCGAACTGAGGGTTTTGATTTCTAAACTGAAGGTTTGAATTGCATGTTGAATTTTGACACTAAAAATGCGCCATAGAACACTGCCTCTGGAGACGAAAATGAGACGACAAGAAGGTAAGCATTCTAAGCTTTTGTTTTCAAAACCTCAAAGTATCTCACGGTCGGTGATTCAGAGCTATCATCTTCACTAGATAGCGATATATTGAGCAGATCGATAGCCTAATTCACCCTTCAAATCATGACTGGTGCCTAATGTTCACGCTCTCGAAACTAACATTTCTTTTTTACAGGAATACGGGGAAAATGTTTATTGAACTCAATTTATTTTTGGTTTAACCCAGCACTCTTTGGTACATGGATAAATATCTTTTAAATTACATAAAAAAGATAGATTTCTAATGTGGCGTTGCTTGTTTTACATAGCAACTGAAAATTGTTCCGATCAACAGGTAAAACTGACATTGAAAATAAAAATACCGGGAATTTCACGTCTAGTTGACAAATTTAAATACTTGACTTCCTTTTCTGAATCTTGATCAATTTCATAGAGCTAAAACTATTACTTCAAGCCCCAAGCAAAGTACTTTAACGTACGATCTGCAGCATGGCATGCGCTTTCCATATCCAGCAAAATGGCTAAGCTATTTCGAAAAATGTGAAGGGCCTGTTTAGAGTTCCACCAGGCTTTAAGCAACTTTGGCGCAGACAAACAACCAAAAACTCAAAGCTAATTTTTACATTAAGCCTTGTGCGACAAATGGTAAGATGCGCTGGGTACTTAGTTAAAGAGTTTTTCTGCGCTGTTGTCGGCTGTGAAAACACGTTCACTTTTCACGCGTTTCTGAGCTCCGTTAAGCCGAATCAGAAGGTAAGACATGGGGCGAGAAGTGGGGATCGTCAGTGAAATGCCAACCCGAACACAAGCCCACGTCTGGCTCAAGCTAGCCGGAGTCTTTTTGCTTTTTGTATGACTGCATGCAGCGGTAGCAATTGGCACTGCCGATCAGGAACTTTCCATTGCTGATGAAAAAGCGAAGGTAACAAACGTTATTTCTTCCACGGCCATAAAGCAGCGACAGAGGCAGCCGCGGAGCTGACCAAGCTCGCCGCTGTCCCTGGCTCCTCTGTTCTCTGGCCGTTTCCTGATGACGAAGATTTTTTCATGGATCCCGGAACGGTGGATGCATCAGTAGTATGAACCAAGTTTGCTGGTAAATTTTCCCATTCGGCGTCCGACTCGCTGTCCTCTTCGTCCGAAGAGAGATCGCTTTGGTCACCGTCATTGTCTTGGCTGCTAATCGATATTAACTCGGGATGACATTCAAATGAGCCCTCTCTGAAAAAAGGTTATAAATAAAAATAAGGCAAATGATCCCTCACTATACGCTGTATTATTTCATTCTAAATCTAGCAGATTATGAGTCGTTGTGTAAAAACACAACGTATTACGGCAGACAGATCAGTGAAAGAATAACAGCGGATGATCAGAATGTCCATCGAAACCGCGCGCGACATTTCATTGCGTTTTACACGATGCCCATTTCCGACGTTCATGAAAACGAATACCGTAAAATTTCTCAGTTATTATTGTTCCACAATCTTTCCTAATTTTGTGTTTGAAGTAGTACAGGGTTCTGCAAGAGTACTTCATATTAAGAAATGGAAATAGTTGCTTGCAAGATTCAAACAGTTTTACAAGTTTATGTAACAGAAACGACAGGAAAAACTTGCTAGAGAATGTTTTATCGAAATTTAAATTTACCCCGCTGTGCAGAGGGCCGTACCGTAAAAAACGGCCCACTAATTTAGCCAATCGCAGCACGCGTGCTATCTGAAAGATATCACAATAAAGAAATATAGAAAACAGACATTCCGATCAGAAAATAGTGTTTTTTCGTTTTTGCCCAAAACATAGTTAGTCGAGGGGTAGTTAGTCTAACTATGCCCAAAATCAGGAGCATTTTGGTCCAAGCATCGATTTTCGGTCCACCATTACTCGAGTTCATGCTGGCCCTAAAGCGCTGGATCGAGGAGAACATGGCGTCAATTCTCAATCGATTAAGAAAGCACCATATCATCTGTGTAAGTCACAAATTTAATGGTCTGCAACCTTAATGCTTCAGGTTGCATGGTAAATAAGTTTTTGAAGACACAAACCATGGATACTTAAGTCGTCAATTTTTTCTCGACCCAGCACTCTCCAGACTCAGCTCTCTCTCGTAAATGGCTGACTGTTAAATGAAAAAAAACTTTTAAACAATCTACTGCTTCAAATGAAAGGCTGGTTCACTCTGTCGCCTTCAGAAAAGCTGGTGAAAAAAAGGCACTTTAATTAATGAAGTTGCCTTGACACTCCTTCAACCTACCTTCCAAGATGAAGTGAATTCACACAGGTATAAAGATTGTGTAAAATTCTCTTTGGATGCAAT
>NC_090894.1:21124316-21129316 GCF_036669925.1 Montipora capricornis | reverse complement strand
CCGCAAAACCATTAGGGACCTTAAGATCTACGACGGCGACGTCGACGAAAACGTCACCTCAAAATAGAACTTCGCTCTAGTAAAAGTCTTTCGCGATTATTCCATCACCTTCACTTCGTACAATGTGGGCGAAGTATCCTAAAAATAAATTGGTGCGAGCGGTTTCAGACTGAAAATAGAGAATGAAAGATTCTCTGTTGCATGCTCACGTTGTCGTCAAAACCTAAAATTTAGTGATTTCACGTCGTCGTCACGCAGAGAACCGCAAAAATATGAGCTAAAATCCGTGCTGCACGTGCAGCACGATTATTTATGCTCTTTTAACCAATGATATCATTGTTGTGGCGTTTTCGTCGACGTCGTCGTCGTAGATCTTAAGCTCCCCATTGGCAGAGAGCAGGGTTGACACAGGTTCGATTCCCGGTCCCGGCGTCATGTGTGGGTTGAGTTTGTTGGTTCTCAGTACTCCAAGCGCAAGAAGACTAGGTGCTTAAGTTCATCGTTATGAAGCAAGGGTTCAGCTCCCCTTTACAGAGAAGGATTTGACCCTTGTCATGGCATATATTGTAGGACTTCGCGGAAAGACCATAAAATCCATATATTATTCATTCAAAATACTTCCCCGTTTCTGATTGGTTAAAACCACACGCATAATTCACCATAACCAGCTGCTGTTCACCAAATTTGGAAAGAAACTTCGTCATATTGAATCAATGACGTCAAAAGTGCAGCCCGCTGCAGATTATTGAACCGTTGACCGAAAAAAGCTGGGGACGAGATTGTGTTATTTTTGTTGAGCAGAAAAATGGCTGCGAGTAGGTTTAGAAGTTTGAGCTTAGAAAATACTTTGAATGAATAATAAAGCAATTATGGAATTCGGCTTTCGTAGAATATGAAGAATTCTGCAGATCTCGGAGGATGTTATCCACCGCTCGATCTGCACAATTCTTCATATCCTACTCAGCTTCATTCAATAATTAACAATTATTCTACGAGGGCGCGCTGGATATGAACACAGCACTGAACACAGCAATAAACACAGCAGCAAATACACAGTTTTGCGGCTCCGAGAAAAAATGGCCAAATAAATTCAATATAAAAGAGTTGTGATGTTGGGGTTTTTAATAAAACAATTATTCTACTCGTGCTTGCTGGATATGAAATGATAATAACCAACTCGGAGCTACGCGCCTCGTTGGTTATATATACCATTTCATATATATATTCATATATTTTGTACTATTCATATATTTTATTAAAAACCCCAACATCACAACTCTTTTATGTTGAATTTATTTGGCCATTTTTTCTCGGAGCCGCAAAACTGTGTATTTGCTGCTGTGTTTAGTGACCATATTTGGTAGTGCAGGTATATGAGCTGATAACCTGTGTCCGGCGAGCCAATGAAAATGCTGGAAATGTGATGTGATATCCGTAGTTCAGTTTTTAATAACTGCTAAATATCAGCTACAAAACTCGGTATTTACAAACCCCACTCGTGATATGCAGTGTAGTCTCCATTCGCTGGCAAACAAGCGTCGTTTATACTACATTCAATTCGCACATCCCCCTCCTCTTCTTCTTCAGATACCCAGCGTCCCTCAATGTACGACGTCCGCGTTGCCTCAGCCAGCTGAGACTGACGATTCTCATCATTACTGTCACTTTCAATACCGCATTGTATATCTGTGAAAAAATGCCAAAATTAATAATGTTTACTGTGGTCTTTTCAATGTTTCAAGGTAAATTCCCACAACGACAACAAAGTTCATCAATCAAGTGAAGCTACGATCCTCGCAGTTATGAACGGAATTGCAAAAATTGCGTTCATAACTGCGAGGGTCATAGCTTCAGTTGATTTCATATCCGCAGTTCATATATGATCCACTTCATATATCATTTCATCGTTAAAGTTCATAATCCTGCTGCTTTCGTCCCTTGTGGATGACCTCCAGATTAGATCAACGTTGCTCTGAGATGACGAAGCTACAAGGTCAGACAAGAGCAGCCCGTGGGAAAGTGAGATGACATTTTACAGCAATGAACATGCAGGTAAGGTCAGTATATAGACCACTTTCATAAATGGCGACCACAATTACATTCTTTTGTCTTTATGTTAAGTAGACCTACTGACCTCCTTTTGAAACAAAAATCTTCTAAATTTGCTTGTAGTAGCGAGGCTACAAGAAAGGCTTATTAGCATTATAATTATTTAGTATCACCCAACTAGTGGACTAATGCAAATCATACATTTTGATTGGCTATACTACTAGAGGACTATTAGTAATAGTCCTTGAGTAGCGAAAAGCGTGATGCTTTCTTTTGTTTTATTCTGAAATAAATATCTCTTCAACTTGCATTTGCTACCTTTATTATTGGCTTTTCTGTCCGACTAGTTGGGTGATACTAAAACAATTAGACCCTTCACCCTCAAGGGCCATGGGTCAATAGCCCATTCGGCTTTGCCTCATGGGCTATTGACCCGTAGCCCTTGCAGGCTATTAATTTTTGCCAGCTGTCCAAATTTAAAATGAATTGGATAGTTTTTCCTGGAACGTTTACTTCAGCTTTGAACAAACCGTCCAATTTGAGAAAAATCTGGATAATTCCCATCAACCAATAAATGTCAAGATAAATAAAAGAACCAAGTATTGGCCAATCAGTTTACCGCTATTAGTGGGCTTAAGCATATTGTTGAGCCACAGCATGGACACCGGAAGTGAACATTTCGCTCCCCAGGACAGTGGTTTCTCTCAGATTTTTAACTAATCGCCTCTAACAGTAATCTCTAACAGTAATCGTCTCTAACAGCCTACAGCCTGGTCCAATTTGGTAGTCCTCAGAATTTTTCTCACCCAAGTATTTTCAAGTTGGACAGCATGTAGTCCTATTACATATACAAACATTAAAAGAATATTTTATTTGGCTGCCATAATGAAAAAGGTCTATAGCAACAATGACCTTATCTGGAGGTCAGAGATGTTATCTGTCCTTGTATTGGCCCATTTCCATTAGTAGGGCAAATGCTCAGATGAATTACATGGGCCGGACTAAAGATAGCACTTAAAATTACACTCTAACAGATGCTTGTTGCTGATGCAATGCCTGGCCGAGCCTGTAATAATAGCACCTTATTATAAATTATGGCGAGTGTTTCTGGCTGATATAATGCACGCTGTGATTACATAAGAGCAGCTAAGTGCTAGGGCATCATTCTCCCGTAATACGCATGGGCCGATTATGGATTATGCAAAGTAGTTTTTTCTTCTTTAGAAACGTTCTGTTAGCCATATAATAAACAACTTAATAACCTCAACTGTTTGGTCATTACAGCAAAATCTCAAACCTCGCTCTCGCTCGGTCAATATGGCAAGGCCACGGTTTCAGATTTTGCTGTAACAACCTCACTCTTGGTTATTAAGTAGTAAGTAGAGACACTGCATACACATCTGTTGTCATCAAGATCATCATCATCATCATCATCAACAACAAAGAGGCTCGAACAACACAAATAATCTCAACAAATAGATTAAAGACTATCTTTCTTAAGTTTTTGACAACGTTCTTTAATATACATGTTTTATTGAAAAAGATGTTACATTTGGGGTTAGAGTTATCTGGATAATCCAGGTCTCTGTAGGTGCTTGTAAGTCACTCATTTCTACATTGATTTTTCTGCATATCACAAAATGAAAAGAACAATAATAATAACAATATCCAATGTAAAACTACCTATGGGCAAACTTCTAGATTACCTTGTAATTTGGCACTTGTGCAGTCTTTCAAAGGAGGACTCCCAAAGGCCTGGTCAACTGGATTAACTTCAATGGGAAATATATACTTCTGTATCTGGGATATACTATATCTGCGAACTTTGCACAGTTTGTCCATGGTTGTTTCAAGTTCTTTCTTGCTTTTTGTTGCAGCAGCCTGTTTAGAGTGGGTTGACAAAAGCTGAGATTAAAGTTAGTGTGGTGCTGGGAGGTCAACACCTTTTCATTTAATAGTCACATCAATGAAACTTGTCGGAAAGCTACTCTCACTGTAAGATCAGAATATTAAATATCAAATATCAAATCTCTCGTATGACGGTCTTAAAATGTCAGTGAATTGTCTCATAATTTATCAACTAGATTATTGCAATATTCTCCTATATGGTATTCCAAAATATCAAATAGCAAAGCTCCATCGATTTCAAAACGATGCAGCGCAACTAGTAAAAGGGTGTAAATAAATGATCACATCATGTAATGCCTTTATTGAAGGCTTTACATTGGCTCCAGTTGAGAAGAGAATTGAATTCAAGATCCTTCTTATAACTTATAAGACCCTGCGTGGACAGTCAGCAAACTATTTGATGCCTTTAATTGACAAGTACCATTTGTCAAGAATTTCAAGATCATTGACACGCTTATACTACTCCATCCCAAAAGATGAGAACTGACACTTATGGTGGCAGAGCTTTTTTGTTCACAGCACCAAAACGATGGAACTCTTTGCTTGAGAACATTAAAAAAGCAAAGACTGTAAACTGATTTAAAACTAAACTTAAAACATATGTTTTTAGAGTCTTTTTTATCTTTGTAATTTGTTATTTTGGTTTTGATTAGATAGGGAGCTTATTTAGTGATAAAATAGTTGTAAGGTGCATTGAGATGTGGAAAAGCACCATACAAGAACGTTTGTATTATTATTATCATTGTCTTAAAGTCAGTCCAATCCCTGATCCATGAATCCATCACATTGTGAGACTCGGTGAAAAACTTGTGAATTATCCGTACTTTTATTTCATCCTCCTTCTTCAAAAAGAAAGGGCATGTTAGGAAAAAACTAAAATGGTGTGGCAACCCAATTGGCAGGCAAGCTAGAGATGGCCCATGGGGTTTATTTTCCAGTGATTTTGCATGGGGCTAATCTGTATTTAAGGGAGAACAACTGACCAGCCTAACACGATTCGTGAGTTCAATCTACGAATAATATTGCATCTTCAAGGCTAAACA
>NC_090894.1:21084316-21119316 GCF_036669925.1 Montipora capricornis | reverse complement strand
GCTTGGCTAAGTCGCCATCTTGATAGTCATTAAAATGTTGGTTTGCTTATGTCTGTTATGTGTGTCTCACGTCCTAAAATAAGCTGAAGCTTCAGCTTATTACAGGTGCGCGGTGCCCAGCACTTTGGTTTTGGTTTTACGACACTCGATTGAAACTCGCTCTATGACACACTTTAATAACCCTACTTAACGTACATACCACATAAGTCATCATACACAAAGCAACAAGCACAGTCCAGTTATCGAGTCGGGCTCGTAGAGGTCTGCAGTTGGAGAAACAGGAATTCAGGTGCATCATGTTTCAGAAGGTTCGTGCTTGGCTCGCGCTGAAAAATTACCAGTATCAGGCCGTCACGGGTATTTTTATGCTTGAACCTTGGGAGAGAACTATATTCAGTATCCTTTTGATGGAGTGTTTCTCTCTAATTTTTCATTCAATTGGTCTAATTTGAAATGTGCTCAATCATGCATGAGTTTCTTGAGTAACTCTTTGTTGCTTGTTTTGTATAAATTTAGCTCGTTATCCATCTTTAATAAGAGTAATAGTAATGTTACAGTGAACTGCAAGATCAGTTTTAATCCGTATACATTTTTACACAGGGTTTTGGAAATCTAGAAGTAGCTGGTATTAGGAACGCTCTATTGTTTATTTTTCCTTTAATTCATTTCATTCCACGGTCGTTTATTTCAGGTTCTCTTTACTTCAGTTGTTGGCCGCAAAGTGAATTGTAAATGTATTAATCGCCTTTGTTTTAGCTTTTGGGTAGCATTTTTCATACATTGTACCTTGGTCCCAGAGGATTTTTGTGTACCGCGAGAGAGCCGCAAATCAAAAGAAAAATCTCTGGTTACCTTGGACTTGAATCTCACTTTCATACAGACACCAGGATCTGACCCTCAGGCTCGGATTGGTTGATATTTTTACAAACACGCAAATCAATATGATTGGTTTGATTGATTGGTAATACCTAGGGGATGCGTGATTTGCCAAGTTGCCATTGGTCCTTTTTGTAATTATCAATTTGATGCATTTGACTGCTGGTGTCTGCATGAAAGTGAGATTCAAGGCCAAGGTAACCAGCTCAAGAAAAACCTCTGGGGCCAGGGTACAAATATCGTTTCTGCTTTAAATTTAAGGAGATATCTTAAACAATTATTGGATGAGGTTGAGCATGATGTCATGAATTATCAAAACCGAGGTCTGTGTTATCTGCCGAAGCCGAAGGCTGAGGCAGATAACACAGACACGAGGTTTTGATAATTCACGATATCATGCGAAAACCGAATTCAATAATTGTTTTATTATACATTTTTCACATAATTCATCCTCAGAAACAGAAGCAAAGCGTTCAGCCATTTTGTTTCTGAGGAGAACACTCCAAGAGGCTTAGTAACCAGGCAGACATTGAACTTGACGTGATAAATGTAATATCTGCAGCAGATATTACATTTATCATGTCAAGTTCACAAGCTATCATGAATTGATTGAATGCTCTTGACCAATCAGATTTTTCATAGTGAGTCTGTCATGTATAATAATAAAAAAAATCAAATCATCCTTTTTCTTGAATTCTCTTTTTTTATGATTATCCTGTGCATTTGTTTCGTCATTGCATTTCATGGTTACTTCTAATCGTGGTTATTAATCGGGTTTCACTCCTCTACTGACCCCCATTTATTAATAACATCATCTAGTATAAGACAGAGTGACATCATAAAAGTGAATGTGTGAAGGGCTAATATTTGATGAGGAGCTAATGCTGGAATATTATTGTTAGCTAACAGGTCTTTCTTACAGTGTACTTTTATCAACTTGTCTGATAAATCCAAATTTTTAATCTGAAGCTTTGACACTCTTCCACACTTAGGCAGGCTTTTTGTTTGAGGCCGGTGGCTAGACATTTCGAAGGCTGAGCATTTCATCCAGTTTTTTTGTCATAATTTTCACGTCCGGTACTTCGGTGCTATAATTTTGTAGATTAATTGGCTTCTTTTTTGCTTTTTGGACTTGAGTGTGTCATGAAGGCGTAGGATAAAAAACACAAGATAATCATGCCTGATAAATAGAAGTCACATTGCCTCATTTTGTTACGGAAGAATCGATTTGTTGGCATTTCATTGATGTGATAAGTTTAGATTTCTTTTTTTTTGCCAACTCAAGAATGTAAACAGCATATCTGAGAGTGTAATAGAACTTAATTATTTGAAGGGGAATAGGGGATCCATACCTCTTTGAGGGTTCATCCCAAGGCGGTTGCAATCAGCCTTACAACAGAAAATAACCATGTCTGGTCATTCATTATTATATCTGGTACTTTGAAAAGTTACTGAAAACCCTGCTTAGGTATTTGACTTTTCCTGTGGAAAAATGTCTGTAAACTAACCCAGTGTTGATTGGACTACATTTTGTATGATGATAGCATTTTAATACTCTACACAGGAGATAAGAATTCTGGCGTCCAAATTAAAAAAATTAAAAACCTGATGGGCTGCTGATGCTTAATTTCGATAGGTACATGATCTGTTTTGATGTGAAGAATGCCTGTCATGTTAAATATTTAAATCGCAAAATGTTTTGTGGTCCTTAACTGGTCTCTCATAGATACAACTTTAGTAACAATTCTTGGGATGTCTGTGTACACTACTTATGCTTATTTACCAGCTTATATACATCACGTCATCGGTTACTTTGGTTACAATGAGGAAACTTGGGCATCATAGTTTAAAACTGGAGGACCATAAACAATCCAGCTGATTTCACAGGAGTTCGGTGACTATCAACAGGACTTGATTGTACTCTTTCATAAAGATTGCCACTTTCATCCTAATTATTAGAAGACTTGCAAGATTGGGAAAGGCAAAATAGGTACCTAAGTATTAACTTGTGAATTAATGTTGAAGATTGGTCATTAAGGAGAATAATTAATGCACTTTTTGCTTGTGATAAAATCCTACCCTACATAGGAGACAGAATAATTATGTAAATTAATGAAAATTTTAAAGGAATGGAAAAAAGTTGTGGAGATTTCATAATAGTTAATTCCATGTGTGAAAAATATTTCATCCAAAGTAATCTCTGGACATGAAGCTAACAAGTTTTGATTTGGCTTTTTGCCACTCATATATAATAAGAAAATTCAAGGGCTCTTTTTTTAAAAATTCCCCTGTGCTGCCCTGTCAATTAGGGAGCGTTGGAACTACAAAAGTTATGATGATATGAACATCATGTAAATTGCAACTTCTCATTTTTTAGCATATTTTAGGTCATTATTCCAGTTTAAGTAAATTCTACAAACTAGTGGAACCATCCATGAAATCAACTTGTGTGTGATGGAGGGGGGGGGGGGGGGGTGATGGAGGGGGAGGGGGTATTAAGCAAAAAGGAAAAATTAAGATTTGAGGTTTGCACATTTGATTTTGTGTTAATTATTTACAGGGAACAGAAAAACTGAACAAAATTTGTAACACTTGGGCGTAGCCTTGTTTTGCGTTTTAAAATGTTCTCACTTGAGTGTCTTTCAGATTGTTAGAAATTCGATACCACTGTCATAGGTTGTCAGGTCCATATAACAGACCTGTAATGTCATCTTTGTTCCCTCAAGAAATAGGCAGTGGCTATTCGTATTGGACCTGTACACCTACCGATATTTGCTATTCATACCGGAGTCTTGTTAGAATGGTTAATATACAGGTTCTAACCCTAACCTTGAACGACATATCCACGCAGTTATTGAAAGCTAACCGTTTTAAAATGGGTGCGTGGACTTACATACTGGTTTTCAGCGCTGTTTGAAATGGGTGCTTAGTCGGACTTACATGCGAGAAACGCAAGTCAGGTCAGATAGCCGGTGACATCGAACAAAAAGGTATTTCGTGAAATTAAGCAGGCATCAATGCTGTTGTTTGATAGCTGAACTGTATGTAAACTAAACGAATTAATTAAAGACGAGGTAAGACTTTCCGAGTGTTATTGAACCTGTAATAATCATTCCATTCTAAGAGGACTCCCGTGTAAATAGATGCAGAAATTTGTGCGATTCTATTTTTTTCACAGCGATATATTTTTTGGTCTTTCGTGATACTCGAAATTTTTTTTCTGATTATTCCCGAATTAGCATCGAAATGAGAAATAATCTCTTTTACCAAAACCTAGTTTAAAATGACACCACTCAAATGAGTCCACTTCAGTTCAGAAGAAGAGCATCGAAATTAGTAATTTGAAGGTCCTCGTTTCGACTCGTGGAAAGGAACTCTTGGTTTTTTCCGAGTATCCTCGACTCACTGTCGAAATGAGAAATGATGCATCTCTCCACTGAGGCCAGGTAAAAATAACTTGCTTGTCATTTATAAAAGTCACCAGAGAGGGGGTTACAAGAACCATCTTAAGATTGAACTCCTTGGTTATTGAGCAAAGGTTCTTGCAAATCTTCACGTGATCTCTGCGAGTCACGACAACGCATATAGATGATGCCTTTCTTTGCAATAAGAACAATCAAACGTACTATCTGTGACAGGAAAGCCAAAACAGCCAGCAAACAAATAAGGAAAGGAACAAGGCTTATGGCCACAAATTCAAACCACTCCATCCCCTCGATGTAGAGCTGGTTTTGCGCCTTGGCATCTATTCCAGAAGACAAAAGAGTGGCTTTGATCAGGCTAATTTTAGCAACGATAGCCAACGTTATCAGGGAGATCGCTTCAATTTTGTTGGCTTTGGGGTCGCGGAAAGGTTTTTTAACAATGTGATGGATCGCCATGAAGTCACATACTCCAGCCATGAGAAAAAAACGAAGCATGGCGTTTTGAATGAAGGAATGGAATGTAAGAAGAATGAGCCGTCGACCAATGAGAACACTTTCCCAGTAGAGCGCTCCACCGTTCTCGCCAATAGGAGCGCGGAATGGTTCTTGCAAGACCTTCATAACTTCTTTGTCCGAACAACTAGTAGCCGCGCGTCTTTCTCCGCGTTCTTCTCTTCCGTACCCTCTTTTAAAAACCCACTTCAAGAGCCAGTAGACTAAGAACGGTAGAGGAATAACGCAGGCTGCTAGGAACGCTCGTGCAGAAATGGAGGACTTGTGCAGCTTTAAAGAACCGCAATACAAAACAGCAATGAATGGAACTAAAAACACGATTATGTAACCTAGAAGAAGGTACTGCCAAGTCTGCCAGCACGGCGTGTTCCCGTCAATGAACAATCGCTGCTTGGAGCCAATGCTGACACATTGCATCAATACCAGTGATGTTTCCGCAAGCCTGTCATAACCTAGCAACAGTATCTCCAAGACGACAGCCATGTAGTGAGACACTGGCGGTCTTCTCGCCCTTTTGCGCACCAAATTGAGGACAAAGTGAATGCAATATATAAGACAAACATTTGCCATTGTGCCAAACACCGCAACGGATAGAAGCAACTGTTTTGTCACTGCCGTTAGTCCTGGTAAAGGACAATCGATTCCTCTATAAATGGCTTGCACTTCAAAATTGAATGCGGAGAGAAGAGCTAAGGTGAAAGGAAACTTGGGGATCACTTCCTCTAGTGAATTTCCAATAGCAAGTCCGCAACTTGGTAGTAGTAGAAAACAATTTTTAAATATCCACTGTCCAATTTTTCATTTTCTTGGCGAATGTTATCAGTTGGTAAATTTCTGTTCTTTTTGATGAACCAGAGGATTTGTTTTTCATTTACGAAGTACAAAAGAGGAGGTTTAGTGATGAGATATAAGGCTAATGCAAACGAATATGAAAAGATGAAAATCCACAGATAATGACTGCACTTTGTAGCTCGCTTGCACTCGGCGGTAAACAGTGACTCAGAGAAACCAGGGGCACACTGACCGCATAGGAAACCCGTCCTGTTACCAAAACAACTATTGTATGCTGACGATTCCGATCGCGGGTTCGGAGTCCGGCAGTATTTCTTTGGGCAGGGAACAAATTTCAGCTTCATTGGTCGTTGGTCTGGGATTTTGTATCCCCAAAAGTCCTCTTTGGCTGCTATGTTTTTGTCGTTTCTAATGCATGTGGCCCCTAACGGACATGGCTGGCATCGGAAAGAATCGTTCACAGTAAGTCCATGAGAGTGTCCTGTTTGAAGGCTGTAATAACCAGGCGAGCACAGCCTACACGAGAACCTAAGGACAGTCACATTTACTAGACAATAACGCTTTTTTCGTTTTTCCGTGTAAATAAAGTGCGTCGCATTTTGAAGGGACAACTGGTTCCGTCTGCACTGGATAATCGTGTTCTCATCAATATCGACGTAGGCTCCGTTTGTAATCTCGAGAACAGAATAGGAACTCCTTTGCTCGACGGCTGATATCATAGAGGTGTTCCAAAATACAACAGACCCCTCACTTTCTGAGTAAAAGAAAGCAACATGGCCAAAATACACTCCGAGAGTTGCATTCATCCTTTGAAAACTCGAAAAAGAGCAGTTGTAAAATTCTACTCTGCCGGTACCATAAGAGGAATAGACTTGGCCTGTTTTTCGCGCCGCGAGGTTATTTTCGAAGGAGCAATTTTGAAAGGTTGTAAATCCGTTGCTTACAAACACAGCACCTGCGTATAAACCAGCGTTTTCTTGAAAAATCGTATCCTCAAATGTCACGTGACTGTCGTATCTCCACTGGGGGTGGGTGTTGTCTTGAGTGTTTCGCTGACAGCATCCAAGTTTCCAGGGTTTGTCAATGATCGACATGATCGAAATTGCTCCTGACGAAGTCACGTAAAATGACTTGCTGTTCCCGCAATCCCATTCTTCTCTTCGAAAAGATGCGCAACGGTGGAATATTGACCTTCGCACTATTATGGTTTTCTTGCCTGGAAAGAAAAGTGCGAAACTGCTGGCTGGGCGAGAATCAAAAATAACTTTGTCCAGGGTTATTTTGGCTGTTGAGCGATTAAGTTTCTTCAAAGGTGGAACAACGAAGCGAACAGCGTGACCATGGCGCTGAATCTTCGAAGTTGTGCCCTTGAAAATCGAGTTTACGATTGTGAACGAAACTGAACGAGGGTCTCTCAATGTTAAATTAACGTCATACACGTTGTCTGTAAAGGTGCAGTTGTCAATGGCAACTTGAACAGGGTTTAAAAGACTCCTCCCTCGAGCAGATTCGGATATGTCCAAAGCGTGCTTGCTCGATGAGATTGTTGTGTTGAGAAGAGAGATTTTGTATTTAGGACTTATCACCAAAGCGCTATCTTGGCTATTAAACATGGAGGTATTCACTATCCGTACACATCCCTTATGCTTCTTCAAAGCTGTAATCCTCGCAAAAATGCCCCCATTGGTGAAAGAGGATTCTTTAATAGTAACCTCTGTCTTGCCAAGGGGGCCTCCCACGTATATAGCGCCCGCGGTTTCGTGTTTGAAACCTGTCCAATGAAACTGCTCAAATGTCACGTGGCCGCTTCCTAGCATTAGACAGATAGCACTGTCGAGACTGTAACAATTTTTGATTTGAACGTTTTTTATCTGCGCATACAAAGTATACTTTATTGGCTTGGCCTTGAGTTGGTGTGATTTGCCGACCATCACTGCCGACCCTTCTGTTTGTGCGTCACAGTTCGTGAAATTAACATTGGTGAGGTTTAGTCTTAAGTTTCCTTTCACAGAAGCGTCGAGAAAAATAGCCCCACCTCCGAAATTAGCAGAGGTATTCGCAAAAGTGGTATTTGTCACGACCAAAGAAGAGTGACGCTTGCAGACAACTGACACGGCTCCGCCTTTTCCACTTCTTACTTTTAATTCAATAAACAATGAATTTTTGATATTCACTTTGGTCGAGTTGGAAGAGATCTTGATGCATCTCAGAGCTAGGTTGTTACTGTTGTTAGCGCAGATGAAATTCACAAAGCTAACGTCGGGCTTTCCTGCTCTAGAAATATACATCCCGTCTGTAAAGTGTCTTTTGTCTTTGTTATGTGAATTAGAGAAGCTGTTGTTTAGTATCTCTACGTTTGTGTATAGTTCTTTAGTCATTGCTGTGAGTACATCTAAAATCAAGAATGGCATAGTGTTTCTCGTGCACGTAACATCAGAGAAAGAAAGGTGAACACGCCTTAGACTTGAATAGGCCCGATCGTGTGTTGCTATGGAGATAAGAGCCTTGAGTGACACATGTCGTTCAATGTCAAGCACTCCATTTTCTTGAAATCTCGCCCGTTTTATTTCCATGAAGAGAGAATGGCAGCTGCCCTCCCCTACCGTGATCTTCACACAGTGATAGCTGTTTTGAAAGAAAAGGGCTCCTTGGATATCAAAACGAAAGACTGGAATTGTTGTTGTCGTAACGGTGACAGGTTTCATTGTGTTTTTATGGGAGCAGTTTATGAGCTGAACTTGATCACAATCGTCGAACATGAGGGGAGTCCCGTTAAAAGCAATCCCAGATAACTTCACTCTCACTCTTCTCTGGTATTTGTAAAAGTGAAATCCTTTTTCGCATGCAACGTAAGGCGTAGATTCGAATCCCTCCATCGAGACACTTTTGTCGATTGAAATTCCTAGATCCTGATCATGCGCAATAGCATTCTCACGGTCTCCCTTGCAGGTAAAAGGTTGCAACTTGGTGCCAGACCCATTTAGATAAATGTAGCCATCCCAGTCTATCCGATAAACGGCTTGATCTATTGTACGACATGGATCAGAAAACTCACCGCAGGTGTCGGTGTCTTGTCCCGAAAGGGAAACATACACGATGTTGACGTTTCCTTTCTGAAGACCTGAAATTTTATAAAGTGATTGTGTAATTAGCACTGGTAGGGATGGCTCACACTTACAGCACAAACAACATTTGCAGACGCATTGACTTGTTTCTTTCTTCTGTTCTAATAGAAGGTGTTAACTCAGTCTCTCGACCCCAGAGCTCTTCTCTTTTGCGCATGCCCGAAAGAGAGAGAGCAAAACCTCTTACTAACCGAGTTCGAGGTCCGTACTGTAAGTTACGGACCGAGTTTTTTCCCGTTGATTTATGGCCCGCGCGCTTCGCGCTTGGGCCATAAATCAACGGGAAAAAACGAGGATCCGTAACTTACAGTACGGACCGAGAAAACGAGGTTAGGAAGATATTTATTATATCTCTGAGGTTAACCGGCGCGCGGGCAAGGAAACTAGTCAAAGTGAAGCGGAAGGTTCAACTGCCACAAAGAATGCCGTGCCAAAATCCCAAAACTAAATCTTCTTGGCTGTTAAGTTTGAAATAGTTGCTTGCAAGATTCAAACAGTTTTCAGTACAAGTTTATGCAACAGAAATGACATGAAAAACTCGCTAGATGATGTTTTGTCGAAATTTTAAATTTAGCGGGCTGTACAGCGGACCGTACTGTAGAATACGGCCCGCTAATTTAGCCAATTACAGCGCGCGCACTATCTGAGAGATATAATAAAGAATCAGAAACTACAGAAACGTTTAAATCTCGGCTCAAAGCATTTGTTTAAAAAACACTTTTCAGATTAATACTATATGTTCACTTTATGAATATTATATGCTCATTATATGAATACTATATGAACATAATTTTATGTACTATTAATATTTTATATTAGATTCTTATACTAAACATAAATTAGATATTCATTTCCATTTAAATTGTAGGCGCATTGCGATTAGAAATGCGCACTAAGTACTTCTGTTATTATTATTATTATTATTATTATTATTATTATTGTTATTATTATTATTATTATTATTATTATTATTATTATTTATTAATCAACGAATTCATCCCTTATCACTATGATTATGACAGCGGACTAACACACATTTCTCTCCTTTCGCTTCGGAGACTAAAAGCTAGTTTAACCGGTTTCAACTTTTTCCCAACATTCGTTCAACTAAAGTTGAACCAATCAATCGGCCAAAATAGGAGATGGTCTAAGCGGGTCGAAATCACGTGGTGCATTGTCATGGTGCATCGCTCAGCCAAATAGTTCCGAAGTACCGCTACTGGCCTGTATTTTTTAAATACAAGAGGTATGACAGCACACAAGGTCCCTTACAAACGCAAAATCACCCATTCCCAGCCAATGAATGGAAGGAAACCAAATGGACTCTACCACTATCCTAGTTGACATGAAAAAAGAACGAAAGAGAAGTAAAGGAAATGAGAAAGGGGAGAGAAAAGTATAAGAAAGTCTCAAATTCGATTATTCAGGATGTTAACTTAAAAGCTGACAGGATTGTCACCATCGAAAACCGTTTTTCTAGGCTGCGAGCACGGAGTGGGGTGTGGCACCACACCCCAGTCCCTCGGAGAGCCTGCTCGGAGGCAAGAAAACGTTTTTTGATGGCATTTATCAACTTGCCCCAGAAGAAAGACTTAAACTCACTTTTTGAGAGATAAGAGTCGATTACCTCACCAGCCAAAGGCCGTTGCTATGTCCGATACACTATCTACAGCGCTGAACTCTCCTTTTTTTGAAGATATCACTCAAGTGAAAATCATGTGACCGCACTGACTTTTTTTGGCAAGGAATGTTCCAAGCTAAACCGAGTATCAAGTATTTGAGTCAATGAATCAATGAGTTATGAGTCATGAGTCAATGAGTTAGTGCAGTTACCCTAACCCATAAAATGAAAGCTAAAATTTCAGAGAGTGCTTAGACCTAATCACTAAAACGAGGGCTTAGGCTTAACCAATAAATTATTGCTATATTGACTGTGAGTCTCATTGATTCATGACTCATTGTCCATTTGACTCATAAATCATGGGACCTCAGCTGAACCAATGAGACCAGGAATTCCACATTTTTCAGAGAAAGTTGCATTTCAGAGATTCGTATCCAAAAGTTCGCTTAACGCCGAATCGAGGCGCTCTTTCGGCAACAAAGTTCGTGGCATAAGCAACTCTAAATCAGTATTAAAGTTTGTGGAATATTAGTACGGAAATTTTGCTTCGCTTTCACGTGAAATGACAAACGGGTAACGGCAAGGAGTTGCTTGTCGTAAAGTAAAATTTTTTTTTTAACTTTCAACGGTCCATCTCCTCTCGGTCTTGGCCTAAAAACTCCCTTTTTTAAATCTTGTTCCTGAAGTTGCTGACTTCTGGAGAAACGCAAATTTCAGCATGTCAGCCTGTAGAATTGCTATTATTTTAAGCGCGAGGGCCCTTAACGCAGAATGCTTTCAAAACTTTGGGAGGGGCCTTCGGTGAAAACTAATGCCGAGAAGAAATCAGGGTAAAAATTAACTGACCTTGAGTACCAGCAACAAAGAGGACGCAAATGAACGCAATTCTAGAAAGGAGATGAGTCGACTGAAAGCCATCCATCAGAGAAGGAGTTCAGTGTCCTTAAACTCAATCTATGGTTTCTGAATAAATAATGACATCTTTTATTTCCCAGCGACAACCTTGAAAGTGAAAAGTGACGCTGGTTTCGAATGACACAACCTTGACGTGAAATTGAAATTCAGTAATGCATTTGCAGTTTTGATCAACACCCTGGAAAGAAAGAATATTTTCTCATTGGTTGGGATTCATCGGTGCTCAGAAAGCCAACTGCACTAGAATTTGATTAAAAATGTGTATCGTGTGTTTTCTAAATACTACTGTCCGCGAAAGACGGGACTATTTTCAATGGCATGGATGTATAAATGGTTCGAGATCTCGATCAGCAGACTGAATTATGACCGCTTTCTTCTGCCTACCTAATTGCCTTTTTTGGTTAAAAAGCCTAGCCAATGGGAAACGTGTTTTGGGAAATGAAATAGGCCAATAACTAGCAGATCAACAGAAACCAAAGCGTTACAGCCCACCCTGGTTGTTCGTGGTTCGAACTGCTACCTGAGTCTCCCGTTTGCGTAGTTAACGAACGTGGTACGTTTTGTTACACTCAGGACTTGATAAATTATTTAATTTAACGTTTATAGTGTAATATTTCAAAGAAAACCAGGAAACAAGTTTCAGTTTCAAGCGAGTTTGACACAAAATTGCAAACCCGCCGTTGGTCGCGTTCGTAAACAAAACTAAAACAGAAAATTTGAATTGCGAATATACCACAAAGAAAAACACTAAATTATTGTTTAGGCGTTACGAGAAGGAGGGGGAACACATGCACTCTGCTGAGTAAGGGAGAAAATATAACCACCATCCCTTATTTTTTTCCTTTCTTATTCCCTCGCGTGTCTCGCATGGCTCAAGACCCCCCCCCCCCCCCCTTCCCGAGCCAAATAACGCCAGTTATGCAGGTTGAATAAAGGAATGGTCATGGTTTCTCCCAACTGACATATATGGGTCCACACACAGGCCAACATCAATTCATGTGTTCTTTTATTTACAACTTCTCTTCGAGATTTTCGTCTTGTTCATGGCAAATTTTAGTTTACAGCCTACATCTGTAACAGCATGCTGGTACTGTTAGCAGCGACTCGCAGTAAAACTGTCAATTTCTTTATAATACTTTTTAATAACTGCCCTGAAGAGGACTTCATTACAATTGTTGAACGATTTCATTGCAATGCCGGCCAACTATTCTTTGACTGCAAATGAATGATAAAACCAATCCACACCAAAGCATATATGATTGACGTAATAACTTCAACTTTCTTTTCTTTTCTTCGAGACGCGAAAATCAGGATGCAACCTATAAGGGCCGTATTTGGCGTACATACGCCTCCGTCGTCACTGAAAGTGTTCGTTTTCTTTACGTGTCGTAGAGAACTACATTTCGACAGCAAAGAAAGCTTAGCCGTTTTTCGGTAACATTTGTTCCATTTTTTGTGAATATAGAACGTCTGCATTCTTGAGAGATGATGTTTGTTCACAGACTAAATCAACGTACTTTTAATCCAGCCGGATTTCCTTGCAGAATTATCTAAGGCAACGTGTTCTTGCGATGTCCCCAGTCCGCAAGGCCGGGACAAACCCATATATGGAATGTAATCCAGACGATGTTGTTTTCGTTACCAGACCCCCGTTAAGACTCCTCCACACCAACCAGGGGAAAGTTGAGTTAAAATGAAAACCGGGCAGGGCCTGAAAGTCCGACTTCGACCTCGATAATCCACCGACACTTGGACATACCTGACAACAAAACACACATAATACGTTGGCATCGAACTACAGCGTGGGAGACAACGAGTTCGACCTCCGAAGTTTTGCTCAGTCTCAAAAATAATGGACCTAATTGGCTAACTCGATGTTTTACCCAATTCAAACCCTTTGGGAATAAAACCAGGCATTTCCGTTTCAATTAAATGTGAATGCTACATTATCATGAAAATACAATACACAAAAAATCTCTAAGGGGCTATGTCACGTTATTTTAGGGTGTTTAGGAGAATTCAGAAATCTTTAGTTAATTAATCACGAGTTTAAAACTCGAAAATGGTAATGTGGAATCCTTTACGGATAAAATTATCGTTATATCACAAACAAGATGATTCTGAGCAAGAACGACCTGTATCAAGGCCATTTGCCATAAACTTGAAAAATGTCGGGCCAACCTTTTGCAAGATTACTCAAATGCAGTCCTTTTCAATCTTATCCATTTGTGTCTATCCATGCTTCTCTTGCCTTTTGCTGTATTTCTGTTATGTTGTTCAACAGTTGTAAGTGGTTATTGCAATGTTTCATTCTACTTTTTGGCCATTTTGGGAAAATTTTTGCGAAATCAAATCATTTTGCGTGACATAGCCCCTTCAATCCTGGGAGATTTGAATTGGGTACAACATAGAGTTTGTTGATTTGGTCTATTGGGAAGAAAGTGCTACCACTGTAATTTCCTCTTCAAAGAACAATAAACCCTAGGCCCCGTGTCACAACTCTTGTTCCTGTCGGGTGTTAATGAATCCTCACACCAAGGGGGTGTTTACATGATACCGGTACGAGTTTCATTCTGGTAAGAGTTGTCAATTTCATACCGCGTTTACATGGACGACACAAATATTGACACAGGGATGACGCATGAACCAAAACAATAATGGCGTCCAATATTTAGAAATACAACGCATGCGTCAATAGTCCCAGTCCACCACGACTTGACGACTCGTACCGGAATGGGAGTCAATGTAGCGTTTACATGATACCGGCATAACTTTTCATACCGTTATGAGAATTTCGATCCGGTACAACTACCGGGATGAACTCATACCGGTATGAGTTGTACCGGTATAAGATTTTTCACCGGTATCATGTAAACAAATACAGAGCGATAAGTAAGAACCGGGATGAACTCGTACCAGAATGAAACTCGTACCGGTATCATGTAAACACCCCCTAATATAAAAGAGAAGGGTATAGAGTCCACGGTTTTGAGGTCTGGCCTGTCCACTCTAGAAAACGTGGTCTCACGTTGCATGCGCACACGTTGAAACTGCTATGAGTCAAAGCGGATGTGCTAAGTGCTGGAAAATCGGGATTCAGTATCTTTTGGGACTAATTCTCAGTTTTCACGCCCGTGGTCATTTAACTTAAACGCTTTTACGGTCTAGGGGAAAAGACACTGGAAAAACTCTAGCTTAATCTCATGGGTGTGGTTAAATGTCGTCGTAGGGTAAAAAAATGGGACCCTGTTAACTATTGTTAAACATACCCCTCTAAAACCTTGGGCAGAATTTCGAAGAAGCTGCTTTCGTGAGGCAGTTGTCTCCGACATTTAAACACTTTTTCAAGTTCGTTTTCATCGGCAAAGTTCCCTTCTGATCTCATGACCCTAACATCTAACTGAAGGTTCGCGTTGAGGTGGAATATCTCCATAATTTCTTCTTGAGACGGCAATTCATCGCGATCCCAAGGGAATAAAATCACATCAATTGGACATTCGCCTTTATTCTCATGAGAGCCAGCTGTGAAAAGAAAACCGTCCATAGTTAACGATGTGTACTAGATGCTAAATGGAGAGATATACTAGTAGCATGACGTGTTTACGGCAAACGGAGAAAGTCAAAAAGAAAAATTCGCCTTTTACTAAAAGTCTAAGAATCTTGTTTCGTTCATTTCTTGCATGTTAATTTTCCCGTCGAGCAGCTTAAACAACTTTCAAGAAGATAATTTCCATTCTTTTCTGCAGTTATGTCGAGATATGCAAAGTAATAAGACGCAAGCGTTTAATAAGCGTCGGGAAGTGTCCCCTCGCGCTTTCTTCAACTGCTGCTCCTCAATTGAGGATAAACTGCTGCCTTTACCTTGACCTAAAATAACGCTAACTGTCCGTTAGCCCCCACAAAGGACTGGAACTACCCAGAGTTCACTAGAGACTTGCTATAAGTAGATTGGGAAAAAGCTCAGTTAATTAAGTATTCGAGCATTCGTCCATTTTCGCGCAGACTCGATTACGGCAAACTGCTTCTTGTCATAAAAGTACTTTTGTCCAGAAATACACCTTATAGGCCATTTCCGAGTTCGCGTCTGCCTCCTCTTCAAAGCGAGTCTAAGTGCGACGTTTTTCTTATGTAAATTAGTTTTCATTTATACAGGGTTCATGCTGGATTTTGTCTGTAAAATTTCAGGAGTATTCAAGGAGTTTTCAATAACCAGGAACTGAGTTTTCAAGGAGTCTTTATAAGAAGATTTCTATGCCGTACATAGTGCTTCAGTGTTTTCTTTGCTGAAAAAGCCTACCTTGATGTTCCTTACCACATCCTGCAAGTTAAGCGCACGCATGGGCATTTTAATTTTTGTGTTTAATGTTTCCCTAATAGTCAATTTTGGGCTCAATTTTTGAAATGTCTCTTTAACTTAGCATGATGCAATCTCAACAATTTTCACCCAAGCAAAAATTCAAGGAATTTTCAAGCAGTTTTCCACAAAATCCTTTTTCTCAAGGGCTTTTCAAGCGCCCTTGAAGTCCAAAATTAAATTCCAGGGCTTTTCAAGTACTTCAAGGAGTAGCACGAACGCTGTTTATATGTAAAGTAGGACTAATTAACATCACAGAGACTTCGCACTTAGACTCGCTTTGAGGCACGCCCAATTTTGATATACAACACGAAGTGTCCCTTTAAATCTAATTATTTCCTTCCTATTTTCAACAATAAGGTAAGGGTAACGGTTAGACATCAAATTTAAAATATAATAGTCTACACTTTTATTCCCCGTTGTTATTTTGCAACCTTAGGACTTAAAAGAAGTGTTTTATCGAAACAAAAAAATCGAACAGGTTCTGAAAATGGCCCACAATGACAAAGTCTTCCCACCCAATAGGCTAAGGTTTTAGCAACTTCCCACCCCAAGCAAAAACACTTTGCTCCAGGCTTCACCCCCTTAAATTCTTGAAGCTCTATTCACTTACTGTACTCTCATCACTACCGCCAGCCGGGGGTACCGTGGTACAAGTAAAGGCACGGTGCTCGGCGCCTGCGGTGTCTTCCTATGCGATCATGGCACACACTGCTCTATATAGTTAAAAAGTAAACTGAAAATTCATTATCTTTAGCAAAACAGCCCTATCTAAAAACATGACTGGTACAGTGAAACGTTGGGCCTTTTCATGAAAGACACGTTTAAGTCGTCGATCTGAAAGGGTCTTCCCATTTTACCGATTTTATGATAGAAAGTGAAGTCGTCGTGACACGACTTAACGTGTCTAACGGTCTTTAGCCCTTTTTCTCACCCAGCCCCCCCCCCCCCCCCCCCCCCCCAAATTTTGTGGTACCTTTTACTGGCTAAGACCTCCACCGAGTAATTACTCACTCAATCATAACCGTCACAAAAAACACCTGGGACTGTTACCCAACAACGACCGAACAGCGTATACGCATTACAATGTATTGCACAGTTCATTAGCAATAGTGTTGAATGGCCCTTCGATTTGTCTTTCTGATCTACGAAGACCAGAAAGTCTAGCCATATGCGACCAATGGACGAAGCAAAGACTGTGAATTCTCCTCAAATATTTTAAGACCCTGAGTGTTGGTCTGTTAGAATAGACCAATTTCGATATATTAAAATTCAGTTCTAAACAAAAGGCATCAACTCGAGGCTCTGGGGAATAAATGTAAGGCTTTGTATGAGTTTATTCCCCTAAGCCTCGAGATGATGCCTTTTGTTTATGGCTGAATTTTAATATATCGAAATTGGTCTATTCAACCTCAGCTGATTAGCAGTGCGTAACGAATCAAAGAAAGGCTGAGCTTAGGAGCTACAAACATGAGAAACAAAACAATAAACAACAGAAAGTTTGAGAAAGAACCCGACGACAGCTCGGAAACCGCGAATGGAAATTATAAATTCACGTATTTCCAATCATTTCGCGATTTCTCCATGTCGATGAATTTCCTTTGTTGTGGCTGGCAGCCAGGTGAAGATTGCTTAACAGGAACTTAAAGCCACGACGAAGGCTACGAGAAAGGGAAACAGCTTAAAACAAGAATATCATTAATTGGTTAAAAGACCCATTTTTGTTCATTTCTTTTCCTTGCTTTGCAAAAAAAAAAAAAAAAAAAAGACCTTACAAGATCAAATTTGAGGTGATGTGGAGGACGTAAGTTTCAATTTTCGTTCAAACAGCCACACCGTTCATATCAATATTATTCGTAGAATGCTGACAAACACTTTTCACACCGAAGAACTTGGAATGGTTGCGAAATGATTACACAACGTGAAGTAATATTTTGCGGTGCCGTTTTCGTAGTCTTTATCGTCCTTGCTAAAGCTCCTTAACTGACAGCTTTCTCGACGGTTTAAAATTCTGATGTACAAGAAAACTGCTGAGGATTGCATTGGACATCAGCCATCGAAAAAACTTGGGGAAGGTTGAAGTGCTCCGATTCTTGTAAACTATAATGCTACTTACTATATACAATCTCTCGCTCGTAAACTTCATCTTGAAGCTTCTGCAGCTGATAGAGCGCTTCGTACATTGCCTTATAATCATCCACTCTATTTCGGGAATCAGACCCAACCGGGTGAATTATCCCACATTTCCAACGCCTTGGGAACTCTTCAAACAATTCCCCCTCGGATAATGGTTGTACCATCCCTTGGCCCCACCCAAAGAACCACGCACTGCCAAGTTCGTGTAAAATGCCTGTTAGTTCTTCATCGTTGTCGTCGTCGAAGTCGAAGGAATGGTTCATGTAGTTCCTCCAGAAGTAACCTGTCGACAGTAACAACTGAAAGAAGAAAGAACCGGACGTTTTATGCCAGGAGACATACTTGCCTTTGGGGTTAAAATCCCGCTTTTGATTTCTCACGGAAATTGATTTCGAGGGTCCCAAGCTCCAACTCCATTATGCTTGGTAAATGGCCAATTGAAATTCCACATTAAAATTTGGCTGCTAGAGACTCTGCAAGCTTTCGATGCCACCGTGTTTAAACATCAAAGCCAAGGGCATATAAATCACTCAACTACAACTCACCTTCCATTTCTTTGAAACGCACATACAAGTTTGAATGTCTTTAGGTTGTAGAAAAACCATTATTTGATAGAAAACCTCAGGAGCTATTAAGTCGAGGAGACCGGTTCCTTGAGGTTTGAAAAGCTCGAGAGTTCGTGGAGTTAATGGCGTCTTCATTGTTCAATTAATCATCTGATTAATGCCCATAAACGAGACAAAATAAGAAGTATGCCTGCAATGATAAAGACAACACAAAAAGCCATCAACGAAACGAGTTTTCATAACGATGGCGTTGTCAAAGGTCACAAACAATAAGTTAAATGGGAAAACGATCAGAGACTGATTCCAGTTTTAGTTAAAAATACGACTGCTAGCAGTCAGTTGGTTACGAAAGCGAGAGCAGGGGAGAATGACGATGGAGCGAAATGTAGCATTCTCTCCTGTCCTCGGTTGTTCAAAAGGTGGATAACGCTATCCATGGGATAAATCACTATCCAGCGGATAAATACTGGCAAAATTGATTGAGTTATTCAATGGATAGCGCTATCCACCCTTCGAACAACTGTGGCCTAGACTCGCTTCCGTGACTAAAAGGACTCACTGCTGGCAGTCTAGCTAGTTCAATAGAGAGAAAGACATATGGTTTTATGGTAAGAAGCACTTCGCTTTAGTCGTATGATCATCTCTAGATAATTTAAACATATTTGTTCATTAAAACATTATTGCTTTGATTCCATAGATTTTACCGTACGGAAAACTGCTAACAAGCATTTCCATTTCCGCTTAGGGGAGCTAAGTACTTTTGGCAACAAAATTCATGCAATGAGACTTGTGACTGGTTGTCGCTGACAAGCGCGGCATCGCGAAAAATGGAAACAAAAATATACGGCTGACGGAGAAACAAGAATACTGTGTGCGAAGGAAGGTGGGAAATTGTCAGACGAAACATCAAATTTGAACCACACGAATAGGGAGCTCGAGGAAAACGATTTGAGAACGGCGTTGGTCCGCGAAATAAAAAAAGAAAACGAAGGCCAGCAGTCGAAATGGAAAAATTTTGAAGCAGTTAAGAAGTCGTTCCACTGCATCAATTTGCTGCCAAAATTTGAGCTTCCTTCAATTTTCCGCAACATCAGTTAACGCGACTTGCAACACTGGATTTGTTGCCTGACAAGTTGGCCACGAAGCTGGTTAAAGAAGCAACAAATTGTTTCAGCTTGCAAAGAGACAGTGTTGCGCTACAAGTTGAAGGAAATTGTTGCAAAATTGAGAAAACTAGCACTAGCGGAATTTTTCTTTGCTTTCCAAAACAAAAGGGGCCGATTTTTTCGTCAGGATACCGAACAAAAAATCGGGTTTTTCATTTCCTTTTTTTCCGGAACTTAGAAGTTCGTGACAACCCGGCCCTAAATGAAACGTCGGAATTCTTCAATGCAATAACACACACATCAGATATTCACGCATCTTTTACTTGACGGTCCGTAAGCTTCTGCATGCATCTTCAGAAGTGATGGTTAATACAGAACCGGAGTTAAAGCATACAAACAAGATCAATAACTTATTAACTATTAAGCAACAATAGATGTGACAAAAACTAATAGACACAGCTTTTCGCTGCTGACATATTTGTTTAAAGTACGGTCGGCTTTAAATCGTTGGCACCAGTGTCTCCTATATTTTACAGTGAGTCTGGGATCGCCTTTCGCTAAAATTTCAAAATGACCCCATTTTAAATTGTGACAAGTTGATGTAACATGATAAGCAAGAGCCCCACCCTAACCATCTTACATCAACTTGTCACAGTTTAACATGGGATCATTTTGAAATTTTAGCGAAAGGGCCATCCAACACTCACTGTAAAATAAAGGAGACACTGGTGATCAACGATTTAAAGCCGACCTTAAATGAATATGTCAACACCGAAAAGCTGTGCCTTTATTAGTTTTTGTCACCTCTATTGTTACTTCAGTAATAGTTAATAGTCTATAAGTTAGCGATCCTGTATATTTAAACTCCAATTTTGTATTAACCGTCACTTCTGAAGATGTACGCAGAAGCATACGAAACGTCAAGTAAAAGATAATTTCAAATGATGCGTTTATATCTGCTCTTTGTCACCGCTATTTGTGGGTTATTTCTGATAACACTGAGACGGCCAAATCAAAAGAGAATTCTTGAACGTGACAGAATTTACACTAGAGATGGTACATCCGTCCGGGACAAGCTGGACGGCAACCGGAAGGGAAAATTTCGCGTTCCAGGACAGTGGTGTCTCCCAGACGTTTACACTAATCATCTCCAACGGAGAAAAGATACTTAGAAATATTAATGCGGTTGTGTGAAGGAAAGTTAAAAGGGAAAACAGCTCACTTCCGGTTGCCATCCGCATCTCGAATGCTCCCTAAGTTCTGAGGGGAGGTGGGCGGATGTACATAGGCTATGGATCATCCGGTCTGGAAGAAGATACGTCTCTAGCACAAATTTACCGTTTCATAGAGTTTTCCAATAACCGTTTTACAAGAAGATTCTCTAACCCTAACTCTAAAGACGCCAGCATACGTTTCCGTTAACTGTAGAATGTACGATCGCGACACGGTTTCGGGGGTCGAAGAGGTATAATCGGGTTGTTATTGTTTCTGCTCGAAAATTTTCGTTATTCCATTATTCCAGTAAACAATAACTCATTATCCCATTGAAAAAAATTCAACTTATTGCAGACAATATAAGTCGTTATTCCGTTATTCCACCCCACAAAATGGCATTATTCCATCATTCCAACAAAAAAAATTTCCGTTCTTCCTCTTCCTTTCTGTGCACACATCCGACCTTTCCATCATAATCGATCATGAGGCCACACGAACGGTATTTCGAACCGTTTATGCCGGCCAAAAACAAATTTTTAGCTGTAAAAATTGTAGACGCAAGATCTCACGAAAAGTCTCGATATTGCGAAAATTTTCATCACGACTTTGTTGTTGTAAACAACAATTTGGACGATTCCAACCACAGGCTAGGGACGCAATTGCGAAGCCTAGCCAAAACATTTTTTCCACTCGTCCATATCAAGGTCAAGCCCTCGGACAAAAATAAAAGCTATTTTACCTCAAAATTTCAAGAAAAGTGCGATAACAAACCTGTTTTGTATCTGCTCGAAGACTTGTTCGACCATGTACTGTTCCAGTACTATTCCAGACCAGTGAGCACGTGTCGGAACTCAGATATTGCATCCATATATGGAATAAGAACGTGCACGGAAACAATCGTTTATGTTGAAAGCCGGTATATGGGACGGGAGGGTAAGACCTAATATTGAAAAGCCCTGGACATGAATGTGACTTAACAGATTACTGCGCATGGCATGGCACTGCCATTTTGAAGAACTTTTCTAAGTCCTCTGAAGTTGAATATTATCGAAGAGGTAGTAACAGATTTGTGATCATGAGCTCTATTGGGACTGGGGTAGGTTAAGCAACTTTATGCTCCTTCCCTCATTCGGATAATTTTAAACTTGTTAGAACAGATTTCCTTGAAGAATTGTAAAAACGTCTACACATGTGTAGATCTAGATCTCTCTGACGTGACAGTTTTTCAGTTTTTGCTTGTCATAACCTAAACTTCTGTTTCCGTCTATGAACTAACTTTTCCTAAGCACCTAAGAAGCAATGTTTTGAAGAGGCTTGATTGGTGAGCACCAAAGTTAGTTTACAGCTTTATTGTTGTTATTAATTTATTTGCTTTTGCGTATCTGTTGTTTTTTTGCTTAGTACGATCTGTCAGCCTCGCAGTTTTCTCCTGATGGAAGAGTCTTTCAAGTTGAGTATGCTGTTAAGGCTGTTGAGAATAGTGGGTATGTAAAACCTCAGTTTGGAATTTTAGGTCTGAGTATGTATGTAGAAGACTCAGAAGTTATTTTAGGTCTGAGTATGTGTGTAGAAGACTCAGTAATTATTTTAGGTCTAAGTATGTAGAAGACTCAGATTATGTTCACGTATTATTTTATGTGTTAGACATCAAAACATTACATTGCCAAGGCTAAAATACACATTGCAAGGCCTCATGTCATAGAATCAAAAAGGTACAACCCAGCAATAAGTGGTATCTGTGGTGTTACTGTATTTAACTGCCAAAGGACTAGTGTTTCAAGCCACAACACCCTACTCTTCAAAAACAGTTTGTAGATTCCTTAACATCCCATGTTATTAACAGCAAGGGTTGTAAATTGAAAATCAAGCCTTTTGCAGATATCATTACAAAGGCAGCACTTTCTCCTCAGTTATTAATTTTCAAGACCCTGAGTGTTGGACCGGTAGGACTTTATTCAAGTGTGGAGGTATTATTTTATCTTTTAACAAACTACCATGGGGGGAGATCATGGATTCAAACCCCAACCCATCATCAATAAATAAAGATTGATGATGGGGTGGTCTCCCCCACGGTAGGTTGATTCTCAACCCACTGAGCCCACCAGTCAGCAGTCTTACAGACGTCATGGCTACAACACTGCTACTGTGCATAATTAGGGCACACAAATTTGTGCCATTGGTTTGTATGAAATGGTTTAAAATGAAAATATAATACTATGATTTTTTATCTGTAACAGTCCCAACAGTGACACCATACTGTAGTTTCCATGAGGTTCTTTGTTGGCTGACTTTGAGACCACAATTTTCTTGGGCTATACACAGGATGCGAGGAGACCTTTATGGCTACAAGTTGTTTCCAAAAACAAAACATGTTTGGGTGTGTAACTTAACATGAAATATGGAACTGTGGATTTCATTTTTACAATGATTTTCATGTTGTTATTTTATTCAGGACAATTGTGGGCATAAAAGGGAAAGATGGTGTGGTGTTTGGTGTGGAAAAACTTGTCCTCTCCAAACTGTATGAGTATGGGGCAAATAAACGAATTATACACATAGACAGTCACATTGGAATGGTGAGTGAAGAACAACTGCCATGATAATAGTAATAATAATAATAATAACAGCATGATAATAATACTAATAATAACAACAAAAACAATAATAATAATAATAATAAGAAGAAGAAGAAGAAGAAGAAGAAGAATAGCAAAGGTGCTCAGGAAGGTGCTTAATTTATGGGAAGAATAATATTGATTTGCATCGCTGATGCCCCAGGTGTATGGTTTGTGCCTGGCTGACGCACAAAAAGACACAAGCAAAAACTGTGATAAAAGAGACAATAATAATAGCAACCATAACTATAATAGTTCTAAATACATGTAGCAATTACTTTTATGTGCTTACATGTAAACTGTCTGTGAAGTGTTGGACTTGATTCCAACGCTTAACAGGGATGGGGGCCTGGGCCGGGGCCTGCTGCTTGCAGTGCACTAAAAATACTGTGGCCGCTTGGTTTACAATCACACGACCAATTGTTACACTGTAACTCAAACACTTGAGTGATGAAGACATTGAGTGATACCATCAAAATATTTGTGTTTGAATACGGATTGCCCTGAGTCAGTAATTTTGTGGATTAGGTATCTGTTATTAATCTTGACTTTTTTTAGTTTCAAAGTATTGTTTCTTTCTAGGCAGTAGCGGGTCTTATAGCTGATGCAAGACAGGTATTTTTCCATACTGATGACTGCTTTTGCTGATGTCTTTGTATTTCCATATAATTTATTATTTTACGTTAATTTTGAGAATTTGCTTCTTTTAGATTGTGAATGTAGCCAGAAAAGAAGCTGCAGATTTCAGGTCAAGTTATGGTTCTCCAATTCCTCTCAAAGTATGTAATGTTGAGACCCCCTAATAATAATAATAATAATAATAATAATAATAATAATAAGAAGAAGAAGAAGAAGAAGAAGAAGAAGAAGAAATAATAAATAATAATTCTCAGAGGTTACCAACACATCATGGCAAAAGCCGTTCATTTGGGAATTTCTTTCTTTTCTCAGAAAAAAATTAGCCTTTTGCATTGATAGCAAAATAGTAAAGTTAATACCAGGCCCCAGTTGTTTGAAGGGTGTTAGGGTTGTTTGAAGGGTGGATAGCGCTATCCACGGGATAAATCACTATCCACTGGATATTAAGCTCAATTGGTTTTGCTAGTGCTTATCCGCTGGATAGTGATTTATCCTGTGGATAGCGCTATCCACCTTTTGAACAACTGAGGCCAGGTATATGTACACTGTAGCTACCGTAGAGTGCCACTGTAAGACATTATACTGTAACTATGAAATGATGCCAACGCTGTCGGCCAAAAATCAACTGTTGTTTATTCTAAACCTGAAGACTTAACACTGAAGAGCAGTTTAATACAACTTTAATTTTGTGTGAAAACAAAAATAATCAAAGCCTTTCCTTGCAAACTATGTTCAGCACAAGTTCAATGATGAAAGGTGAAAATCTGATCAAGTCAATCAGGTATCCTTCATGACACCAAGAGAAAAATAGAGCCTGATAGCAGGACATTGTGAAGAATCCCTCTCAAAGTATCCTGCAATCATAAAATGTGTTTTTTGCTCTAAACAGGTACTTAGTATTGTTGCTGTTGATCGTATCTGTGTACAATACAATAACTTTATTTAAGAAGGGAGATGAAATAACCTATTACAGTTTTCTATTGTACGACCCTCAAACAAAGATATAACCCCATCCAAAGTAATAAATAAATTAGTTAAATTATATGCTTACCAGCCTGCAAACACAGACGTATTTCCGGCGGTCGTTGCTACTTTTTCGGAGCAGAGAAACGACTGCCGGGAATACGTCTGCATTCGCAGGCTACATGCTTACAAGTTGGTATAATTATAACAACAACTGTACAAAATTCACATCAGTCAAACAGAAATTACAAGGAAAATTAGATCAATAAATTAATAAAAAATATCATCGTTACAACTACTTATACTGGTAAATCATGCATAAATAAGGCATTAGTAAGGAATTAAGATGTAATCAAAGCCTATTGGTCTTTTTTTCAAATTGACAGTATTTAGTTGACAGAGTGTCTGGATACATTCATGCTCACACATTATACAGTGCTGTGCGACCATTGGGTTGTAGGTAAGTGTGACAATAACCTTTACAGTGTACATGTATCTCCTAGATTAGTTTTGAATGTTTTGAAGTATCCCTTTGTAATCTTTAGTGAAGACCCAGAGGTTTCAATAAAATATTTAGTTAGTGACTGGTTTGAGTGGAATGAACAACTGCTGACATTGTCAAAATGAATTTTTATCTTAGGTTCTTCTGTTACTTGGCCCTTGAAGATGGTTGCTTATGTTACATTCAGTTTCCAATTCATAGTCTGTCAATAGGTTCAGTATTAGACTACATGAACTTGGAAATCACGCAAGTGCATTAGGGCACAATTTACACGTACTTTTCATTATCGGATGTTATTTTTTTGTTGCCAATCTATTGCGTGGTTTGAGTGAGGCACCAGCACTTGGCTAAGTAGCCTGACTTCTAGCTGTTATACACAACAATTGTGGTCTCATTCACACAGAAGCCCTTCAAGCTAATCCTGCCAAGCCGACCACATGCTGGAAAGGTCAGACCGCAACACTGGAAACTCCGTGCCCTACTCTTTTCAAATAGTGTGTGAGATCTTTAACGTCCCACAGAGTTAATGAACAAGGGCTGTGGGACGGGACCACTGGCTTATCGTCCTCATCTGAGAAGACTTGAAAGTCTAACCATTTGCAGATGTAGTTACAAAGGCAGCACTTTCTCCTCGGTTATTTAAGGATGTTCGCGCCCAAATGTTCCCACGTACAGATTTTTTTTAAACTTGCCACGCTGAAAGGTAATGATCTACTTTTGCCAAAAAGGCAAAAAAAATGGGGGGTCACCGTGCTTGTTTTCGAGATCATGAGCTGCACTTTTAGAAGATTGGGTTATTTTAAGACGATCTTAGCTTACAACTGTCAGCAATAAAAAAGCTACATGAGTAAAATTTAGATCAGGTAAACATACTCAATTGAACATAACTAAATATAACTGAATTAACCTTTGCAGCTGATGTCTTTTTCTGAGGTGAAATAGACCTTGAAAAACGATACATATTAGTCTAAGAAAGAAAACTTCGGTCGCACAAGAGCATAAAAGGCGAAATAATTTATTTGCAACTTCTCACACACAGATTTCTTTTGTTTTTTGTTAAAATGGACAAAATCAGAAACGGAAGTGATCTACAGAAAGAAAAATAGGGGTCACCAAGCATTCAAGAGTGTAAAATCGCTGCGAAGTTCTCAAAGCGATGGTATATTTGCACTGTCACGTCATTGCGTGACATTTCCGAGAAGACCTGGGTCCACAGCTATCCCATGATGCCACACGCTTTTATGTTCCATTCTTGTGGAAAATGTTTGCACCTTCGGCATCGTGTTTACTTTCATGGTCTGCGATGCATGAAAAAATGCGCAGTAGCAATGGGCGCTACCCTGAGTGTTAGTCCGGCTGGAGTTGAACTCACGACCTCCCGCGTGACAGCCCGGTGCTCAACCAACTGAGCCACCGGTGCGCAGTGTGATCAACATTTTGGCTTTTTGAGCCTCACAGATGCTTTAGGGCTAAAAGATTCATGATCATTGGATCATTAAAAACCTGGACTGTCATGGAAATTAATAGATTTGATTTTTTGGCTTAGAATTACAACCAAGGTACAGTGTATTGTGGGTGGTAAGGTGATTGATTGGGGCAGGGGACAATGCCAAAAAACCACTAGATTGGTAAGAGGTATTTAGAGTGGTTTTGTTTGCTCCAGTATTTGTCAAAGTTCCTTGATTTATGGCTGTTTCTGTTTTACTGTGGCATTACATGGTCGTGTACACCATGCGCCTTTTCCCGACATTACTACAAAAGCCAATCTCATATTGCTGGAGAGAATAAGTCAGACTACAACTCCTACTGCTCTTTGTGAACAGTGAGTGTTTTTTAACATCCCAGAATTTACAAAATTAATAAGGATTGTGAGACAGGGTCTATTGATTAAAGCCAGTATACAAGTATTAATGATAATCTTTTGCTGTTTCAGTGTGTTGTTGAGTTCTCACAGTCCTGATGGCCCTGAATTGTACATGATTGATCCATCTGGGGTGTCATGGGTAGGTTCTATTAAGGAAAACTGCACTCAGCAATAACAACACTCACTTAATTTAAACAAGCTACTGTATGTTGGGAGGCTGTGGTAGAAACTGTAAACAGCAGTTGGACTGTAGGATTTATAACAGGTTGTTGAATACCAGTTGTGTGCATTTCCCATGGAAAACCACACCCATGCTTTTGTGTTTAATTGTCTAATGACATTTGTAGAATCAAGGTGATGTAAGAATATTAACTATTATTTTGGAGCTTCTGGAATAAATTACATCCATATAATTTATTTTTTTATCACTCACTGAGGAGGAAAAAACAGCTTTTGCTGGATGGCTTCAGACAAATCTAATAATTATGCCCTAATTTTTCATATTACTCTACTCCAACCATCAATATTGACAGTGACTTTTTCTATTTTTAGGGATATCATGGTTGTTCAATAGGGAAAGCCAGACAGGCTGCTAAGACAGAAATAGAAAAATTAAAGGTGAGATCATGTGACA
Organism: Montipora capricornis; assembly: GCF_036669925.1. Taxonomy (NCBI): domain Eukaryota; kingdom Metazoa; phylum Cnidaria; class Anthozoa; order Scleractinia; family Acroporidae; genus Montipora; species Montipora capricornis. Next base: position 21,091,455 of record NC_090894.1, on the reverse strand, counting down.
GCTTTGTGCACCCTAGCCTGTGTGCAGGCCGCTCAGGCGGCTCGAGGGTTCCCTCAAGCTGGCTAAGAGGCCTGCTCGCAGGCAAGGGTCCTCATGTTTGATCATCCTCTTGCTGACTTCTCAAGAAATTCTACCGTAAGCCCATTTGTGTGAAAGTTCATGCAAGGTCAGCTTATTTTAGAAACAAAAGCAAACCATCTCTTGTAACCTGGGTCTTCTGGTCAAATGGTCTTTACAAAGGTAATCATGTCTGTTGTTACATGTATATCCATTGCCTGACCTGCCCTGCAAACCTTACCTTTATGTATTTAAGTAATAATTTTGTAGCATTTTGTAGCTGCCTTCCTGGTCTCTTCAAAGTTTTCTGCTGCAGTCTCGTGCAGAGAGGCCTGGAGAGTCACCGTCAAGACTGCAGCAGAAAACTTTGAAGAGACCAGGAAGACAGCGGCAGCCGAGAAGCACCAAAGCCAACCACCAACCGACTCACTACGTGTGCCCGAACTGCTTGCGAGCATGCCGGTCCAGAATCGGCCTGCACAGTCATCTCAGAGCATGTCGCAGGGCATCAACCTCTTCCCAGTGATCTTCGCAAGTGCAGAAATGGTCATCATCATCAGTTGGTTTTGGAGTATTTGCAAGTTTCCATTTAGTAATCCCTGTATTCATTTTTTTCCTGGCAAGATTTGAATTGTTATTGTTTCATATTAAGTTGTGGTTGTACATGTATCATAACGGTCTGACTGTATTTCTTCAACTTTGCATGGTTCCCAGTTGCATGTGAAGTTTTCTTCTCATAAACGATACATGAGAAGAAAGATTTTGTATTGTCTCCAAGTTGCTTTGGATATTGAACTTAAAATCTGATTTGGCTAATATTATAGTATTTTGGTTTGTTGCACAGATGAAAGACATGACATGCGAAGAACTTGTAAAAGAAGTGGCAAAAATGTAGGTTGGACCAATTTTATTCTTTGAGCTCCCTGGAGACTAGACACTTTTAAAACCGAAAACTCCTTTCCTTTCCTTTCTTTCATGTAGTATCAAACTACGTCCAAGATTCTTTGTCTTGCTTTACTGTATTTTTGGCATAGTTTTTCCCATAACTTCTGAAGCAAAAGGGGAAAAAAGAAATATCTTGCTATACTCACCAAAAAAAAGTAAAATTTAAATATGAGGAGCTCACAGCAAGTTCATTAAAAGGAAAAAAAATAGTGGCTTGTAACTATTAGGACTGTGCTATTGCTGTACCTGCAGTTGATCTTAGATGCCTTAATATGAATAAAATAATTATGACTCATCCATGCTGTACACGATCAACAGAATTTATGTTGTACACGATGAAGTCAAGGACAAGAACTTTGAGTTAGAGCTAAGCTGGATTGGAGAAGGTGAGTGGTTTGCCTTTTCATTAACATTACTTTGTAGCCACTGTAGCTAGCTGGATTAAGCTGGGCATATTGAACAAGTTGCAAAGCTTTTTGTAAAGTGAATACTGGGGTCTCGAGCCATTCTCTTGTTGCTATTGCCCTATATGAAACAGCTCAATTTTCGCGAGACAAGACTCTCGTCTCGCGAGAGGGTGGTAACTTACTTTTGAGCGGTACTGTACCTATTAATCCTATCAGCTGAACATTCTGTTGATATTAACTTTTCTCTCTTGTGTGTATGTTTGAGATTGGTAAAATGACTTGGTCTGTGTTTGATCCTTTCAGTTACCAATGGTAAACATGAGTGGGTACCAAAGGAGATTGCAGATGCTGCAGAAAAATATGCAAAGGTTGGTGTTTACAAAAGCAACCTTTTCATTAAGTTATGATTGTGACAGCAAGTATGCCTCCAAATCTAAAGCGCATAGTCATAACTGAGAAATCCTGCTCTCAATTTTACTCTTCCTCGTACATCTACGTAAGTGTAAATTCTAAAAAATTGCTAATGATTTATGCTTTAGCTCACCAGAAGCCCGTAAGGTGTCATTGCCAAGCTGGCTGGTGACATTATTCTTGCTGAAGAGAATAGGCCAGACTTCGTCACCCGGAACTATGTACCCTTCTCTTGGCAGTTATTAGTGTGTGGGTTCTTTTAACATCCATCAGAGTTCTGTAAACGAGGGTCATGAGATGGGGCCTCTAGTTTATAGTCCTCATTCAAGAAGACCTGAAAGTCTAAGTCTAACCATGTTGCAGATGTGATTAGAAAGGCATGCTGCTCTTTCTCCTCTGTTATTAAAAGACCCTGAGTGTCGTTCCCACCCGGGTTTGTCCCTGCAACCTCCTGTACAGTATTATGGCGCTCAACCATTCAGTGCTGATCATTAGTTTCATTTACACCTGTAGTTGTTAACATTCTTTCCAAAGAATCAAGTGGTGCTTTATGGGTATTCCACACTTGTACAGATGCTACACAGCTCTTGGTAATGTTTTATTTAATTGGGACGATAATTATAGGGTGTGGTGGGGTCCATTTTCACTGTTGTGTATATATAATATTATGGGTATTATAAGGTTTATTTTTTGCTGAACCAATGCCAAGAGCCATTGTAACTGAAAAATGTCAAGGGTTCATGGTATATTTACCTCATTAAAACACCTTGGCCAATTATTATTTGCAGGAATCTCTCGAAGAGGAGTCTAGCTCCGAAGATGAAGATTAAAGTTGAAACTCCCTTTCTGTACATTGCTAACTACTGTAATAAAAAGAATTTACGAAGTCAAATTTACTGTTATTTTGTATTCCCTTGCAAATTATCTTTTGTTTTAACAGTCTGCTGCAATTTTTGAATGCAAGGAATTAATCCAGAGAATAGTCACAGTCACTCAGACACTTATTGTTGAGGAAAGAAATCAGCTAGGGCTTTCTCAAGTGATAACTTTTCCTATACTTTTCATTTGGACCTGTCAAACCAATTTTGAACAATTGCAACCAGTAACTAAGTGGAACGGTTGATTCCAATGTAACACAACTTGTCAAGTGAAAGAATTGCCAGTATTTTACATTAAAATGTAAAGGAGAGGGAATGAAAGCAAACAGAGCTAGAAATTGTGTATGGTCCTTTATTACAATGATCCTACATTGAACACTAACTGACTATGGCCCTGTTGAAATTTCAATTTAAAAGTTTAAAACAAAAACTCTGCCATCTCATTCCTTGATAGCAATGGATTCATTCCATCTTGTCTTTTCAAGACAAAAAAATGGCTTTGTTTCATTCTCTTTTAAATTAAAAAATCACATGATCTCTGATGCACAAAACAATGAGTTAAATTGAAGACATTTTAAAACTTGTCCAAGATTAATAAAAAGCTGAGAACACAGAGAACCTCGATGCATCTGATGTCTACAACCTTGGCAGTTTTTGTACCATTTCTTCTGAAGTTCTCATTCACGTTTCTCTTAAAAGAAGAAATACCCCACATTGCATGAAAGTTCATTCGTTCCTTTGGTACTTCAAAATGCAAACTGCGCCACCATCATCCAATTACATGTATTACTGGCTAAAATGAGTAAAAAAAAAAAATAACGTATCTTGAGTGTTACAGATTAAAAAATGTTACCTGCGGTTCATGTAACTTTAGTCTAAGCGTCACCTAAAATGACTTTTTTTAACCTCGAGTGGGCAACTATTTTGGATACAACTCCAAAACTACTTTTCTCTACTTTACTAAGGAGTTACAGAAAATGAAAGATAAAATAGGACCATACTGGTAACTAAAATTGAATTTCCGTGGGTGTGTTTCCTTGACAGCGTTTCTTGATAGCGGACACAATCCTGGAGGGAATAAGCACACCAAGGAGGTTAATGATAACGATTATAAGAACTATAGTTTGAATCCAGGGGTTTCATACCTTGATGGAATTTGATCGTCTGGGTATAAGTAATCCTGAGAAGACATGTCAGCAATCATCTTCAGAGTCTAGTGACAGTTTACTATGTTGCTCTCTCTGTCACTTAACTCTGAAGATGACTTCCACTCGGGTTGTCGAAACATCAGTCACTACCAACAGTCTTTGTTAGAAATACTTTTACCCGAACGATCAAGAACATGAGAACTGAAGAGTTTTTAACATGCCCCTAGCGTCAGCACCTGAAATATGCCAATTATGTACATTTTCAAGACATTTTGCCAAAAATGGCAGTAATTATTTCTCAGGTGATCATGTGCAGCTATTAGTGGAAAAATCCCCTGAAGTGTTTCTAAACTAGTGATCCGAATTGAAGTGGTATTTTTCTAAAGACACTGTGATGCTGCATTACTGGGGAGTGAATATTCCAGTTTACTCCGACAAGAGGCCAATGCTCGTCAGCTCACAATTTTTATATTGTTAAGGTAAATTACCTTTATAAACTTGGTCAACATTTTTTTATCAAAATGTCAGCAAGCACCAAGATAGAAAGATGGATAGATACAAAGACAAGAACTTTTCCAAAAATTATAATTACAGGGCTCGAAATAATTTCTGGAGAGTCTCCGGACACGATGACCGGCCAAATTCATTTTAGCTTGGACACGTACCGTTTCTGGCCTGTCAAATTATATGAAATAAATAACTCTCAAAACAGGGGCCCATGAACCAAAACTGGCGTTATATATTTCCAAAAAAGTTGTTGCTTACAGCTTATAGCACTTTAAAGCACTCGTTGTCAGCAGCGGTTCTTGTTGCATTTCACCCAGGATTTCAGATCAAAGTTCCGCAAATGACAATACACAGCGACTTGCTACAACTGAACAGCATGGAAATTTTAATTTATTTCATTTTCAAAACGATCAAATGTGACCGGTCAACATGATTGGCAAGACGAAAGGTTGACCGGTCAACTCCAAAATCAGTTCGGACATTGTCCGTTGACTGGCCGTTATTTCAAGCCCTGTAATTATGTAAAAATAATCATTATATTATTAATTACCATACTATTATTATTAATTATTATTACTATTATTATTCTTATTATTGAAAGTATTACATCAGTTAACCCATTGACCACTAGGAGTGAGACAAAGATTTTATTGTCTAATGCCAGACTTTTTACTGGTCATTTTACTCGGGGTTAGCAGGAGTCAATAGGTTAAATATCAAAATATTGGGTGACCCACACCACTGGCAAAAAAAAACACTTTAAACTTACACGTCAGGAGAGATCCTCTCCTCACACAGGTTTGAAAGTGCATATACATGGCGAAGAGCATAATCAACCTGCAAAACAAGTAGCAATGATGACTTGTGCTAAGTGTTGGCGAGGTGAAACTTTTTTTAAGTGTCCAGACATTCAGAATTCATTCAAATTTAATAAAACAACAAGTACCCATAGGAAATGCGATTGGTCACAACCAATGCAAGTTGGCTCTACATGCCATGTCACTCTTGGATTTATTCAACAGGCTTAGAAATGTGAATAACTTGGCACGAGAGATTGTAAAAAAAAAAGTAATGTTTTCCCACATTTTGCGCACAGTTGACATGGTGATATATGCAGGGTAGGAAGTTGATTAATTTTAATAAAGGGATGTGCCATTGTTTCTGTTCTTTTTCAAAGCTCCTTCTCAACCCGATTAATCTGCTTGGGTCAAAACTTAGAGTCATCCATCTGGCTTGAATTGACGGTCCAAAACATGTTTTATGATGTGTGGTAAGGCACACACATTCTTTGTCAGGTAAGAACAGCTTTACCTGTCCCAGATTGTAGCAGGTCTCAGAGAAGGTTTCAACAGCTTTCTTGTAACAGTCAAAATCATGAGGATATGCATGATTCTTTAGAACTCGCATCTTCTGCTCCTCAGATGTGACACTTTGTTTCACAATGTCCTCCATGATCTTGCTGATATTTAACCTGAGCAGATATAGTTGTTTTATTTTGTAGTCAATCTTTTTTTGTTCTGCAGGTCGAGCATCACGAAGCTGATTCTTGAGAATGTAAAGTTGAACATCTGGAGCAGGAACAGCATCAGTCTTAAAAGAAACACAAACAACAGTTCTTTCAATAAGTTGTTTTTCAATTCAACTCTAAATTTATTAACTTCTGACAAGTGTGACAAAACTAGGCAAAACTGTGCAACAGAGCAGGACTCCAACAGACAATGCACTGTAGTGAAATAATGCACAATTGCACAATAGATTGCAATTTTGAGAATGAAGGAAAACCCATAGAGTAGAGGTGTGGTTGACAGCTCCAATTCCAGCCTGGCTTTAAAGCAAAGCATACAGCACAGGGTAGTCCCAGATAGCTATTAATACAGATGTCTTAGTACAGGTCAGTTTAGACCCCCTTTCCAATGCCATGAACCAGCACCCCATCCCCTGCCCCCTAAATTTCTAGAAAACCAGCTGTGTTCTCAAATTGTAGGACTTCTTTCTTTCCAAGGATTGGAGATTCCTTCTACTGAGCTGTTGTACTGCACTGATGTTCATAAAAACAAAATTAACACAAAAGATAACCAGTTCTTACAATTGGTTCACTATGGTAATCGTCTGGAGAGATTCCTTTGCCATAATCATCTCCATCACCTTGGTAGTCACCAATATCTTCGTTGTCAAAAGCCTATCACAAATGATGAACACATGCAGTCAGTATAGAAGACAGACTGCGGACCTGGACTGTGGACTGGGTATAGCTGATTTTCACTGTCACACCATCATCAAAAACATTCAACAAATAAAGTCAAGAATCAAAAGAGACAAGAGAAGATGAATGTTCAAACAGTCTCCAAAAGGTTCAGGTCTGTGCAATGTTTCAGGTGGAAGATATTCGAAAAAATGTTTTGTGCCTGAAGGCTCGTAAACATCTATGTGAGTACTTATTCTCACACGAGGACTGTTCAGATTGCAAAATCTCAGCTGATAATTAAGTCACTTTTTTAACCTATGTGACAGCATTCTTGGCCACAATTCTAATATCGTGTCACTCATCAAAGCTTAGAAATTCAACCTTGCTTTATCACAAAACGAAAAACTGGGGATCAATCCTGGGAACAGGATTCCTATCAAACTGAAAATTTGTGAAAAGACCTGTATGTTTGTACATTGTGTTCACTCCCTCTCCCCAGCTTTGCTGATCCAAGGGAAAATAATTAAGACTGGGAACAGGATTGATTCCAATAAATTGACAAGGGAGAATGCTTGAGACTTGCAAAAATTGTACAAATAGA
>NC_090894.1:21049316-21061816 GCF_036669925.1 Montipora capricornis | reverse complement strand
GAAAACGTGCTGCTGTGCTGGAAAAGAGTGAAGCTCTCAACTGTGACGACTGACCATCAAATTAGATGATAAGGTAAATGGCATATCCGTTTTTGTCATTCAAATGTCAACCACTGCAAAAAAAAAAAAAAAGAAAAGAAGAAGAAGAAGACGCATTTGTCTGTTTGCGCAGCGAGTAAGGCTGACTGACTCATTAGGGACAGGAGCCCCAAGATAATTTGCCTTTGTGTTTACGTTTGCAGTAGAACTTTGGGCTTCGTCGTTTTACGTCGTGGGAAAATAAAGGAAAAGAAACGTCCGAACGTTTAAAAAGCACCAGCAGATACTTGTTTATGACCGCGAAATTACTTAAATGATAAAAACGCCTCTGTTTATGTTTTTTTTTTAAATAAAGACCCTAGAAGGCGGATAATCCTCAGCGATAATATGTTGGCTGTTTTTCGAGTTTACGTGCAAAAGATTGTAGTTGGCCGACAATTATTGCTATTATCGTTACAGTGATAGACTCTCTCAAGTTTCTTCAAAGGGAAAGCAGTTATTTGACATCGCAGCGAAAAATGAGCCCTCACTTTCACTATTTTTTACCGCAGCAAAGATATCTGGGACGTCAATGGACAATCTCCGAGCCAGCGAGTCAAGCGAATCTCAATTGACTTCTTCATTAACGTTGCGTTGCCGATCTGACAAAACTCAGATCTCCTTTGCGTAAAGACATTTTGCATTACAAAATGTAGTTACAAATGTAGTTGTGTCAAGGAAGAAGATAAGGGTAATCCGCTCACTTTCTCCTCCCTTCGTCCATGGAAAATGTTTGTGCTTGCGCCATATCTAGTTTTCAAGTCTTGAGCAACAGCTACGGCACTGGTGACGCACAAAACTAATTTTTATTGGTTGAATCAGGCTCAATCAGATGTAGCGCCCATTTTAGATCATTTCTTTGCCATGCATACTCTGAAAAGGCACCAACGTGAAATGACCATATTTCAAGTTTTGATGTCAACTTGAGCGTACAACAGTGAATTCCTCATTTTCTATCTTTTCCTTTAACGAAAACCCTAACGCAGCTCTGTCTTAAGTCATTTTGTGTTTCTTCCGTCTTGTGTTAGTGATGTGCGAGCACCTTGGGCAAAGTTATTGATGAAGGAACTGATACGAACGTTCTTGAAGCGATTCTTCAAAGTTGTATGCTGATATTTTAGTCAGGACGTTAAATTTATTCATGTGCAAGATATGCAGTATAACTTCGACATTGAATGTACATTGAAAACTTTATGCCTGGCAGCTGTACGATTTATTATTTTGAAAAAACTTTCAAGACTTGCTCAGCGTCTGAACAACACGGTTTTAATACTCAATATTTCAGAGAAAGAACTCTTTCGCTCAAGAATTTATTTCCTGGAAGGTAATCATTCACAAATCGCAACCTTTGCTTTCAACTAGTCACATCATAAGTTTTTCGCTGATATTGAAAATCTGAAAATTTTCATATCTAAATTTCTTCCGGCCTTTAAGAGTCCGTACATCAATGTCTTGGTCGATCTTTATTGCGATCTTTACCATAAGAAAAAGATAAAATTAACTCCGTTCAAATGTCCGTTTCTTCTGGCGTAAACGGCATTTATGACTGATTCATGCCGAGAGATAAGTAACTCTTTACATCCTCTGTGGATGGAACGGCGGCAATTAAAAAAACACAAGCCGGGAATACCTAATTATAGACAGTAGTCGTTACAGCAGGGCAAATTCATTCCTTGAAAGCTTTACATACGTTCGTTGATTTCGCACGACGGAAAGAAAGGTTGGTCCCCTCTCCTCTCCTCTCCAAAAAAGGAAAAAAAGCTATATCATCTTTTCAATCTATTACTTTTTAGCTAAGAAATTATTTGATTATATTCTTATTCGCCTATTTTATGGCGATGCCAGGGAAGTGCTTTATGCAACTACAAATAAGTTGATTTAAATTACCCACCATAAATGACAAAATTAAATTCTATGAAAACAACTTCGCTTAGCTTCAAGGTTGGGTATATTAAGTGATTCCAAACAACGAGAGGAATTTCGCTGGGTCTACGTTTTAGTAAAAATAGAAAAGGATTACGGTTTGGAGTTCCTTCGCAAATTTCTATTTAAAGAAAAATCCCAACAATAAGAAGATAATCGTCGATGATGGTTCAAGGATCGAATTTAAGTGAGAAATAAAATCAAAGTTTTAATTTGTACAAGACGTTTATTTTCCGCTCAATTGCGTAGGCTATTGAAAACTTGAAGCGGGCGCCCTAACAGCGTCTCGGCACCCTACGGACTAATTGCTCTTCTATTGTGTTACTCTTGAGTGAGAATGGTGGACTGTAAACAATGGAACGATAAGATTTTCTCCACATCGCCATAAAACAGTCCACTGAGACTGAAGCTTGATCAACACAGTCAAACTAATCCAGTGAGGAAGACAACATCTCTGCCCAGCTGAATCGAACAGAAATCTTAAAACTCAGCGTGTTTGGAGATACAGAGTAAGTTGGATAAGACTTTGATTCAGTTGTTCTTTTCGACAAAGGTATTTAAGAAGTATTCTACGCTTTCTTTTGAGAGACAATCTGAGGGATTTCAGAAAAGGCTGAAGCCTTCTTTGACTCCATCTTTTAATTTTGAATGCTCAGTAACCATACACTGAATTTAAGTAACTAAAAATGCTTCACAAAAAGAAAATTCCGAAAAAAACAAAATCATTTGTTCAATCAGCGAGTTAATTCCATTAAGCCTCCTTTCAAAATAAAGTACTGACGCTGGTCCGTTTACGCTGTAATTTCCCTAATTTTAACAAAACACTCAGAGCTACAAAAGTTGGAACCTGCCAGTGTAAGAAATATATCCCGTCATCCTTGTCATGATAAGCTTTGCCGCTAATGAAAGAGAAAAAAAAAACTTGTACCATAAAACGGATTATCTAAAAATGGTTGATCATGATTTTATGCATTCCTAGTTCAGCTTAAGGCTCGGATTTAATTTCAATATAATCCCTGGTACAAAATGATGAGACGAACCAATTTCGGTCGCCTAAGCTCCAAAGAGCCTCCTATAGCTGGGTGGTGAGCATCCGAACTAGCAGAAGGTCTCGGGTTTGACTCGTGTGGCAACGTTCGATTCTTTTCACAGCATGTCCGTGTCTCGACAGAAATGTTCGTCATTTCAAGGAGATGACTTGGTGCGACCGTTTTTTTACTTTACTAAAACACTGACTCGCTTTCCATATGAAAGTCGTCAAAGGGATAAATTGGCCAAACAGGAAAATAAGCAAATCAGAATGAACATTAGTAGGGAAACGCTTAAAAGAAACATTTTCGACAAGTCGAACCCAAATTTGAAAGGCCGTGTCGAAGACGACATAATAAACAAAGGGGTTGGTTTCTAGCTTCCTAACTTAAATTAATCGTGACAAAATTAAATTTATAACCGACGGATAGTTACAGCGATTCATTTTTCACTGTAAAAGTGACAGCTGTCAATTTTCGCGTATCCTGAGAAGTTTTCTTCCTCTTACTTGATTGATTGCGTACACCTTGAGACGTGAAAATACTAACATTTTAATTCAATTTTTTTTTTGTTCTTTACAACAGGATACGACGATTTATTAAAAATGGAAATAAGCCAAAAATTCTTCTCGTTTTTTCCGTAGAAGTTGGCTTTTTTATCGTTTTCTACCCTGAATGAAAACGGTTGAGAGATTTGATAGAACTTTCTCTTATGTTCCCTTATTTCTAAACCCTGTCTTACTCAATTCCTCAGTTTAGTGTTGATTGTTGCGTTTTGCGGAAACTTTTAAACTTGTCGTATGCGACAAGCTTACGACAGGCCTACGACATGAATTGTCTCGTGTATATCAAACCTACAACTCACTTCCGATTGTCGTGTATGTCAGAAAAATTGTCTTTTAAAACATGTTTTAAAACGCTGCGATGATCGTACTCTTGTCAGTCTTGTCTCATGCTACAAAAATCGTACCGTGTAAATCAACCATTAGAAAACCGGTTGTCGGACACAAACAATGCCCATGTCGATCAAACAAAGCACCACGTTAATGGCTTTTGCAAGTATAAGTAACAACTTTCAAACCCTAGCAAAAAAAGTAGACATAGACGTGCATTAATAAGTCTTTTTGCCATAAATTATCATGAACCTGGAAGCAACCTTCAACGTTACATCCATGTAAGTTTAGAGAGAATTTAGAAACTTTTAATTTAAAGTAAGATTCTCGTAATTAATTGAGCAAATCGCACTGACCGAACAAATAACGTAAAAATGGCAAATGCAAACTCGTGGACAATAAAAAAAAAAACCAATAGAAACAGGCGACAAAGTGCCTGAAAGCAATCGAGAAGGAAGTGAATTTCAAAATCGAGATTCGGGTTTTCTAACATTTATGTCATCAGGTTCAATGGCACGTGCGAGATGAACCATTCTTTGAAATAGCAAATCATCCAATTTTATTTAATACCATAGAATACATGTAAAATCTCTCCAGTCTGATTGGTTAAGGAAATCAGTGTAGTTTTCAGGTAACCATAAGTGAATTAGGTAAAAGTGTTCCTTTATCAATTTAATTTACGGTCTTGGGCCAGCACAGTCACAAATGGACTTAAGCCTCATTTACACTAGCAAGTTTTCCTTGACAAACCCACTTGTCAAAAGAAAACCTACCGATTGTACACACTTGCAAGTTTTCCTTGACAGGTTTTCATTGCTAGTGTAAATGGAAAATATGACGAGTTTTCCTTGACAAGTGCACTTGACAAGTAATTTACACTAGCAAATATCGTCCTTGACATGTGTCCTTGTTCAAAAACTAGCACTTGTCAAGGAAAAACTTGTCATATTTTTCCATTTACACTGTCAAGGAAAACTTGTCAAGGAAAACTTGCTAGTGTAAATGGGGCTTTATCTTTAGATCATTGCACTTTACGTGCAAAAACAAACAAAGGGCCGCCATTTAAACCAATCAGGAGACGCCAGGCCACGCATGACTACTTCTGTCATTATTTTCAGTTTTTTCACGCGTATACCAAAAAAACCGACTCATTTGTGACCGTGCTGGGGAAGCCTAACCAGGCCATTGGAAGCACCTTACCTAATACACTCTTGGGTAACACAAGGCAATCTTTTCCCGTCCAATTTGGTATTAATAAGCGTTTGCAATGTTTTTAAGAACTACAAATTGCACTCGCATTGCGGTCTTGTGCAATCAGTTTTGTTAGTCTTTCAAAAAATCACTCGCGTTTATTTATTCCAAATTTGGAGTCTTGTTGGGTGAGGGAGGGATAAGAGGGTTTAGTTGGCCCAGCAATGAGCAGCTTGCTGGCTTTCCACTATGCTCCGAGTGGATTTCCGCTGGTGGTGGTAGTAGTTGTAGTAACAGTTGTAGATTATCCGGAGCTTCACCTTTATAAATTTCATGACCTCCATTTCTCATTCCAGATGAACTCAGTTCCAGTATTTATCGTAGTTATTATCCTGGGCTCGGTGATCGAGAAGGCTAGAGGCAATGGCGGCTGCTATGGAAATTGCTTTAGTAAATGGAGCCGGTGTTTTTCAAGTTGTGCTCATCGTGAAGGTGATTGTTTGAAATGCAACACGATGGCTGATCTGTGCCGCGCCGAATGCAGTAAGAAGCGACACTTCCACAAAAGATGGGAAGATATATTGGCAGCAAGAACCACGGAGGGTGTCAAAAATTCAAGCTCAGTTGAGTTCAAATAAAAACGAAAATGGCATCAAATGGAACACAGCGTTTTTGTAGCAAGAACTCACCAATCTTTAATATCAAATTGAAATGTAGAGCTACATATGTAAAACAAGAGTTCAAATAAACTAAAAATGGATGATAGAAATTGCAAATGAGTGCCTTAGCAAAATAAAGAGTTGAATCAATACAAAGTATGCCTTTTGACACTACCTTCTTCGAACTTGAATGGGTTTGAATCGGTTTGAATGATAATTAGCAGTTACTTAATGTTCCTGAGTGTATAATGTGATACAAAAAACTATACGAAGAAAGTTTACATAGGTTGTCTCTCTTGCCTCACATGTGATCCACAAAGCTCTCTTCTTCCTCCGTCTCATTCTACGCTCGTCAACCCATACTCTTTTCAACAAAACACGCTGCTTTCGATCAACGGGTGCGCTACTTTTGCTCCGAAACGATTTCGCATTAAAGGGGCTGGAAACTAGCAACCACATCAGGCGAAACGTAAAAATAACTACTTAAAAAGGAAGATTAAAACAGCAAACCGAATTTAGTGTACCTGCAAAAAATGTTTGCTAGAAACATAGGACTAATGTGTATTTTTTGCAAAGTAATGACAAGTTTCAAGCTTTTAGTCGACTTGAGCCTTGAAGCGGCTTTTTTTTCAGAGGTAAGAAAGTAATTAAGTAAATATTAACATCGACAAGAAGAAACTGGAGTATCAAAGAAATGTGTGTTGACCAAGAAGAAATTGAGTCAGTTTCTCTACTTTTTCAAATCCCATAGTGCATCTTGTTTACCCCCAAAATTTTGTATAATCATATTGTTTTCGATTTCTCTTGGGATATCTTCATGTGCAGTTATGTTCTTGGATACTGTTCCCAGTGCTCCAATAATGAATTGGGACGATCGTTACTTGTTTCAGCTTCCATAAATTCTTATTTTCACGTTTGAAATCCTGGTAAATTTGTCTTTTCCGACTCCTTGTTTTGAATTCTTGTGTTGAATGTACATGCTGTATCTATTAACATTGCAATCCGTTCCCTTTTGTGAACCACTACTGGCTTATTGTGATATATTTTACGGTCAAGCCTGGGTACAACAATCCCAAAGGATTAGTCACTGTTGTGGTTTTATCATCTGTCACTCACTTCAAATCCATACTCATCATAAAGATATCAATGTACAGGGACGGAGGAGCGTATTTTGTATTGAAGGAGGATGGGGGGGGGGCTAACAAGCAAGCGCCGGAGACATTAACGTGTAGAGGGTTCAGGGGGAATTCTCCGCCAGAACATTTTGAAATCTTGAAGCTCGGAAAAACTACTCTCAGCATTCTTGATGACGAGATATCAAAAAGAATAACGTGGATCAACCGTAAAATGACAAATGTTTTACTTCTTATTTTTCTCCTTCCAGCCGTGCCTTCAAAAATGTCCCTTCCAAAAACCTAAGGGACTACTTTTCCCTGGCTGCGAAACTTTGAGGTGACGCTTTAGTAAAGAATTCCATAGCTGTTTGGAAAAGTAACACTGAAATTCTTAGAACCGTTTAATTCTCCCGAATTCATATTCCCTCAAAGATTATCATGGGCAAGATACATGTTTGCAAAAACGTAACCCTTCCTTGTACTTGTACATATTCATTGCCGTGACATTGAAATTTTAAATTCCCACAACCTCCTTCCATCTGACCTTGTAGCTCAGTCGGTAGAGCAGCGATGATCTAACCCGGGTTCAATTCCCCTCCTAATCAGAGTTTTTCTCTAACCTTGTGTGGGCGCATTTCCATCAGCAGGGCTAACTCTCACACGGTTTATATGGGTAGAAAACTAGCACTTGACATTACCCTCGAATAGTTAAGTGCCTTTATCAATCAGTCGAGCAGCCCGCTTTTCTGAGGCAGTCGTGTTTTGTCACGGAAACAAATAAAATGACCGAGGAAGGCTTGTGATACTTAAATTTTTTCTATTTGTAATAGGGATTTGTAACATATTAGCCACATTTAGCACCGCGTATTTTTCGGAAAACGGCAAACATCTGAGTGTCACGTGACATGGCCTTGCGGTCGAGCTTGTAGTCTGTGGTTCAGGTTCTGACAGCTGGTATCCTTCTCTTTGTAATGCTTTAACTCTTGAATTAACACGTTTTTGCCGATCAATTGCACATCATTGAGGACGCTGGCTCGTTAGAATTAAAACATGTAAAATAAAACAATAATCCAACATGGCGCATTTTTTCCCGCCAAATGCCTGCGAAAGTCTATTTTCGCCACTACAGCAAACCGCTAACGGCTAAAAGAGGGTTGAAGTTTGCGGTCGACTTTGAAAACGCGACGCTAAATACCCCTATTGTAACAAAGACGTGAGAAGAAACTGGTCTATAATTTGCTGCATTGAGACGGGAGATATAACAAGTTTTGCATGTTTTCCCTCGACCTTCAATGTCCCAACATTGAGAGTCATAGGAAAAAAAACTCACTGTTTCCCTTGGGGCCTGATTCTTGTTTGCTCTTCAATCAGTATCACGAGGTTTACAGACATGCAATGTTAACTGCAGATCACTGAAGCTTTTATTAAAATCAAATTACATGAAATTTCTTCGAACAGCTTCGCTTTTAAAGAGAGGTTAAACCGGCAGAACTACGAGATGACCTCTCATGCGTAAGTAAGTCAAAACTTGGTGTGTTTCACAAGAATTACAGCAAAATTGTACTCTGAAAGAGGCCATTTTCAAAACCACACCGAAGGAACACTTCATTTTACAATGATAAACTGAACAATGTTATCTCTAAAAAATCCTCTCAAAATGATAAATGGTGAAATGGATGAACGCTGCAACTGCCAGAGGAACAATCCGCAGCCAATAATCGTCTCCACACAATCCTCTTTCAAACTCAAATCTAAAAATTCAACAGGTTGCAAAGTGAGAAGACATATTTCCACAGCTTGCTCAGCAAAAGTTGGAATATCAGCATTAATTATTTGATCTTTGTATCGCTAGCACTCATTGAAATCGTTTGAATCTACTGTAGATGTACCAACAAAGTGACCAGTATTGGTATTTCTGTTATACGACTATTGCTCCCGATTTATTTCTTCTAGTGAAATGCGCCTCTATACTTGGATATGCTAATTACAACTTCATTCCGTCATTAGCACATAAAATATATTCATGATTTTTTCCGCTTCCTTTAGTTTACAGTGTGTTTAGGGGAGGGGTGAGTGTGCTCCTAGCCCCCCACTTTTTTCACTTTCCCTCAAATTTGTCATCCAACTCCACATGAAAACCTAAGGCCAATAGCAAGGACAAAATAAGAGAATGTCGTAGTCAAAGAAGACACCTCAAACGGAACATCCAACGTATAAAAATAGGCACGCATTGCGTACATGTGCGAAGTGCGTTGGCTGGTACTGTGAGGTAATTATTTTTGCAAAATTAATTTTCTTTTACTGTTTATTGTGTTATTCAATTTTGTTGACGTTTTTGAATTCCGATTACGAACAGGTTGATATCTCACTTAAGTATTAAAGCCCTATGGGATAGGGCTGGAGACCACCGAAAAATCCCCGTGACGAAGACACCTAATCTTTTTTCTTTTAAACTTCTTTTTGCTTGATTTCTTTTCTGTATTTGTTTCTTGAAGGCCTTTTTACGAATCTTCTGTTATTCCTGTATTGAGAGGAATAGCGATGGAATCCCCAAACGATGAAGTTAGGCTAACGAGCCCACAAGCGCTCCAGGCAAGAATGCCACCAATGTTAACGCTATTGTTTCGGTTGGCCGTTGCTTTTGCAAAGTAAAAAAAAGGTGACAAGTAGGCCGCAAACAGAATACCTGTACAATGGATATCAACTGTTGAAATTCAAGAAAATCTTACACTACTTTCGTAATTCATGCATGCGCTGCAGGCCTACAATCTTAAAATCGCTCACTCAGACTGCCCCGATGACAATATGCACTTACAATGCACTACCCACAAAAAAACGACTGCTAGTGGAGACATCCTTAGATTTTCTCCGTGAATAGGAAAACTAATCTTAATTGATAAGTAAACCCCTTTCTGCCTTGCTGGTATTGGTATATATCGGCTGATAATGTCGTTGGTTAGGAGATTGTTTGAAAAATAAATATTTGACTTACAAGCAAAGCTTCGATGGCAAATGTAGATCTCTCAGCCAAGGACACTATCAGCTGACATAACAGCAAACCATAAAGGGGCTTATTTATTTCAGTATTAAAAACTGAATTGCGGACATCAGATTTCCAGTATTATTATTGGCTCGCCGGACACAGGCTATCAGTTCATATACCTGTTGTACCTAATATGGTCAAGGAACGCGTCAGCAATAAAGCGAGCTAAAAGTACTTTTGCAGCGCTACAAAAAAATAGGCACGCATTGCGTACATGTGGTAGTACAGTAGTACAGCGCTGGATGAAACTGACCCTTCCAGGGTTTTTTACCAAACACGGCAAAAATTTACAGTATATGTATGGTATTTTGGCCGACTTTGAACCGCTGTAGCGCCGCTTAAAAGACACAGATTTCCAACTTTTGCCACTACTTTACATAGTTTTATTGATATCATTCATTCAACAGAAAATAAGGCCATTAATAAAGGTATGACATCCGTAAATTCGAATAATAAATCTTCTCATGTTGCTTCTAATTTCGAAGCAATTTGCCGTGATGATTTTAGAAGGGTTTGTATGGAATCTTAAAAATTCGTTTATGGTCGTTGTAGCCTGAATCTGTTCTTTACATTTCATGAAAATAATCTCAGTATAAATGTCTTTTAGAAGACACTATCACTGTGGAAAGCTGTCTCTTTTAGAGGCGCTACAGCAGTTCAAAGTCGGCCAAAATCCCATACATTTACTATAAATTTTGCCCCCCAATCAAGATGGCGCCGAAAACCGTGGAAGGGTCCATTGTCAAATGAGCTGCGTTATGTCTTCCAGGAGATTCAAGTTATCTTTGCGTAATATGTAGCTCTAATAGTACACGATATTGTTTTTGTACCGTATATCATTATAATGCAATGGTAGATGTCTTAGGTAAATAGCACCTTGAGAAGACATGTGGTTACTTGTAAAATACTCAATCCCAGAAAGATTGAAGAAAATAAAACGGAATCGAGAAACATGGCTTCGAAGAGTTGATGACAGATCCACTTAAGGACGGTGCCTACTATTGTTATTGCGAATAAATTCTGCGCGTCTCCAGATTTCCTATCGCGGATGCTCACTAAGGGCCGATTTACACGATTCGATTTTGTCGCATGCGACAAGCTCACGACAGGCCTACGACACGACTTACGATTGTCGCAGCGTTTTAAAACATGTTTTAAAATGATACGACATTTTTTCTGACGTACACAACAATTGTAAATCATGTCGTGGGCCTGTCGTAAGCCGTTGTCGCATGCGACAAAGTCGTACCGTGTAAATCGGCCCTTAAGGGCCCACTAATTTATTCTAATTTTCTCTTTTTTAAATTCAATTTTTCTTGTTTCGTAACTAATGCCTTGAACTGTTGTTCAAGGACGTCATCATGAGTAATTTGTTTCTTCAGTTTCCTTTTCTTCTTTTCTTCTTGAATTTCATCTTTAACGTTTTCATTCACACTTCTGTCAATATTGGTCAATTGTTCAGCAGCTGTAGCTTCAGAGACTAGAGAGAAAAGATAAATGTGTATCAATTACCATTAATATTATTGTCTTTATTATAATCACTTAATGGTTGTAACAATTTCATTTCCAACACTTCCAATGGTAAGGCACCAAATCCACTTGTGCAAATTAGCGAGTACAGTTGCTCCATCTAATTCAACAGAGCTAGCGTGTATCTAACAACTTGTCAATTTGCTGAATTTTTTTTGTAAGTTCACAAGGATTTGACCATTTACCATTCAAATTTAAGCTTAGGCTTACAACAGAAGCCATTATTGCTATTCATTTAGTATAAGCTAAAATTCATCATGCAAGCTGCTGTAGGATCCGCTAAAATGTGGTTCAGTTGAATGTAAACAACAAAGTTGCGCTGTCTTCGTGACAGCGTTGTCAATTTCAAATGTGGAATGTGAGGGAGCTTTCACAGTAAACTTGGAATGCGATAATTTTAAGTTATTAAATACAAAGACTTCTCTTTTCCACGCACGTATCCAGACTTTTCGTTCGGTCAGAAAGAGTACAGCGGCTGTCAAATCAAAACAACGTAGACAACGCGCCAAAGAAAAATAAATATGGCCGGTCGTCTGTGTGTAAATAATAATCACATGACAAGTTTCGTAACATAGGAACAACCGTATTGTTTACATACCTGTCTCAAACCCATTCAAGCCGCTGAAACCTGGCGTGTCTTCAAAGACTTCAATAATCTCTCCACTTGAAGCACTAACGGGTTTCGGCGGCGGCCCTCCTCCAGTCTTCTTCGACTCTCTCTTGAATTCAGAGAATTCTTTTTTCGCGGTACTGTGAAGATTTTTCCACTTGTCCTTCACCTCGGACACTGTACGGTTTGCTGTTCCCACTGCATTAACAGCTCGCGTAATTTCTTCCCAGATTTCTTGTTTCTTTTTTTTTTTTATATTATTATTATTTTTAATTATTATTTCTTAATTGTACTACTTACGATACATGTTACATGATTTACACTTGTACTTACTTCTTACACAATACTTGCACTACATTAACTTGCACTACATACGATACATATTACAATACCATAACACTAGACAAATGGAATTATAGTTGATCTGTTT
>NC_090894.1:21039316-21044316 GCF_036669925.1 Montipora capricornis | reverse complement strand
CCGCAACGCCACCCGGCAGCTCAAATTACCTGGCTCATTATAGCAGTCTTGTTCCAGTTTACAATTTTGGATGTGTCTTATCACGTGCTTAATCCATTAAAGTTAGGCCTGTTCCAAACGTCGTGCTACTGCCGTGCCGAACTCAAATGAAATTGTCATTTCGATGTAAGCACGGCAGTAGCACGCCGTTTGAAACCATTAAGCGCGGCACGGTTGAATTAGGTTCGGCACTACTTAGAACGGCAGTAGCACGACTTGGTTTCAAACGGCGTGCTATTGTTGCGCCGAACTCAATTCATAAATTAATTTAATGTATTTGGCAATATGGCACCATGCGTCCATGCGTGATTGGTTGAAAATTTGCCATAACAATGCAGCAGTGAAATGGGTTCCTTCAATATGCTTCAAATTTCAGGACCTGTTCAGAATTTTACATCGATGTCTTGCCGCTAATCTTTCTCTTATTGCCATTTGCACAGTTTAGACAACTTTTGGTGCACACTACATCATTTCTATCAGTTATTTACTAGTAACAGAAGCATTAGAATGGCTAAAAAACAAGAATGGCACTGTCATTTATTCATATGATCTTATAAATGATCAAGAGAATGCTGAAATTCAACTAGATTTCTAGGATGAATCATCAGCAGATAAGGTGTTCAATGAACAAGTACCCTCAGAGCTTAGTGCAAATTCCCAAACTACTGGAAATCACAGTCCATCAGCAATAACAATGTATAAACAGTCAAGAGGAATATCTGATGACCAATTACGTCAATCAGTTAGATCATTAAATAATTAAAAACGCAATGCAAAGCTTTCAACAGGGTGCTTTCATGGACTAGAAATAAATGAAAACCTCAACAGCCTGAAGTCACAAAATGTTGAACCAGTTTATTTGTTTATAACTGGAGGTGGTGGTGCTGGGAAAAGCCATTTGTTTAAAACAATTTACCACACTGTAGTAAAAATCAATAGACATGCTCCAATGAATCCTGAGAATCCAACAGTGTTACTAGCAGCATCTACTGGAGTAGCAGTAATAAACATTGATGGTACACACAGCATTCGTAATACCTAAAAATACAGGTGATGATGTGGGGCAAAATACAGGTCCTACAATATTTGATATCATTGAATATAATATAATATAATAATATAATTAGAGAATCGTTATTATTGTATATATAATATTACTGCAACGTAGGAAATATTGAATCCCTAGGATGTGAAACATACTCATAAGAATTTCTTGGACATCGTTACTTTATGTTTTTATCAAGTTTCGTTTGACGAGCGGCCATCTTGGTTTGTTTAAGCGTAAGAGGCATTTCTTCTTTCGTAAAATTAGCTTTTATAGCAATTCACCTGCCTCATTCCAACTGGATAACTTATTGTTATGTGGGGATATGCATCCGAATCCTGGTTATGGCAGTACATCGGCACACGACAACACTACTCGTGTTAAAAGAAAGCAGCCCACGTGGAAGCATCCGCGTGGACTTTGCTCTAATTCTGTTCGCTCAAATCAAAAAGGAATTCTCTGTGACGGCTGTTGTACATGGCACCACATCAAGTGTATCAACATGGATATTAGAACATATATTGAATTGGGTTCCTCCGATGAAACTTGGTACTGTTCCAATTGTACTTTTCCCTTTAACTTCACCGATACGTTCTTCGAGGAATCAACTACGGGAGATATCAATGCCAGCCTACAGTCGTCGCTTTCAGGTTCTACCGACGGTGTGCGAAATATTTTTCCCAAAGTTTTATTTTTAAATGCCAGAAGTATACGGAACAAAGTTTTTGACCTACAAGCATTGCTACTTATGGACTCGTTTGATGTTGTTGTTATAGTTGAGACATGGCTGGATCGTAACTATCAGGACTTTGAACTCAAGCTTGAAGGCTATAATATTTTTCGGAAGGATAGATTAATAGACGGGGTGGTGGAGTGCTTATAGCTGTCAGGAATCATATTTCTTGTATTCACAGGTCTGACTTGGAGGTTAAGTTAGAGATGATAGCTCTTGAAATTTGTCCAAACGCTACTATTTGTGTACTCCTTTCTGCATTTTATAGACCACCGGACGCATATGAGTTATTTTTGTCACAATTTAGAGAGTTTTTGGTTAAATATTCTAGAACAGGTCTTTCAAATCTTGTTGTAACTGGGGACTTTAATTTTCCACATATTGATTGGAATCTTGGATGCCCTACGAAGCCACACCCTGAAACTGAGGATTTTTGTAATATTTTGGATAGACTGCGAGCAGTCCCTCTTCAGTCAAGTCTAAGCTCGGCAGGACTGGAGAGAGCGAATTGGCCGAGAGGAAAACTGGAGAGAAGCTGCCCCTTGGCTTTCGCTCGCTTCGCTCGATTTCCTCACACGCGCTTTCCTCGCTCGCGCGATCATCCTAAGGGACTGCTCGCAGTCTATATTTTGGATGATTTCCTTTTGGTACAAAAGAACCTCCGTGCAACTTGAGATCTAAGAAATTCTGGACCTTCTGGCAATATTTTGGATCTGGTCCTAACCAATAATGACATCCTTGTTGAAGATGTAATGGTGCATCCACATGTATTTGACTCACCATCATCCACTTACCTTTAAGTTTCATGCTGAGATGAGAGAGCCTAATAATATTCAGCGAAAGGTATATTGCTACAAAAAGGCTGATTTTAAAGGTTTGAAGGAGACCTTACAATCTATTCCCTGGAATCTAGTTACATGCGATAACTGTATTGATACAAGTCTGATAAAGTTTCAGGATCTTCTGTTTGCTGCTGTCAATCAACATATACCACAGATAACACTCAAGCAACGCTCTAGGCCTCCCTGGATTTGTAACGATATAATGAAACTAATTAGGAAGAAGAGGAAATTATGGGAGCAAGTCAAATCAAATGGTTTACCGGGTATATTCTTAAAATTCAAGGAGCTGAGAAAGGAAACAAAGAGACTTATTAATACAAGTTATTATAACTATCTTAAATCTCTGTCTGGGAAACTTCAGGACAATCCTAAATATTTCTGGTCATTTTACTCCGTTAAATCTAAAACTAAGAGAATTCCAGAGACTGTTATTTATGATAATGTTTGTTCTACAGATACGTCTTCCAAGGTGGAACTTTTTAATAAGTTCTTCCACTCAATTTATTCAATAGATTCAGTTGATGTGAACAACCCGACTACAGATGTTGTGAATCCAAACTTGTTACTGAACGTTACAACCACAGCATTTGAAGTGCAGGGAATTTTAAGAAGGCTTGACATCCATAAATCACCTGGTGTGGATAATATACCATCCAGAATCCTACAAATCTGTGCGAAGGAACTGTCGGTTCCCTTGTCACATTTGTTTAATCTATCTCTAAGGTCAGGAGTCATGCCCACTTTGTGGAAATCCGCTAACATCACTCCAATACATAAGAACAATAATAAGGAATTTGTGGAAAATTACAGATCAGTTTCCCTGTTACCTATTCCAGCAAAATGTTTGGAGCGTCTTGTGCATACTGCTATTTATGCACATGTTTCGCCTTATTTATCTGAGTGGCAGCATGGATTCGTAAAGGGGAAATCTTGTGAGACACAATTGGTCCTCACTCATTATCAATGGGTCATAGCTTTGGACGAGGGACGACAGGTGGACGTTGCTTTCTTGGACTTCTCCAAGGCTTTTGACAGAGTGAATCATTCAATCTTACTGCGGAAGCTCTGTAGTTTTGGAATTTCTGGCTCCCTACTACAGTGGTGTGAGAGTTACTTGAGTAATCGTTGGCAAAGAGCTGTGTTGGATGGTGTCTCCTCCACCTGGTTAGAAGTTCCGTCTGGTGTCCCACAGGGCTCCATTTTGGGGCCGTTATTTTTTGTAGTTTTTATTAGTGACTTACCCGATGTCGTTCTCCCTGGAAATACTATTGCGCTTTTTGCTGATGATTGTAAAATTTCAAGAGTCATTGATGATGCTAGTGATCAATTTTGTTTTCAGCGGGACTTGGATAATCTTCATCAGTGGAGTATTCACAATGCCATGGTTTTTAATGTCAAAAAGTGCAAAGTTATGAGATTAACAAAGAAAAGGCAACCTTTAGTCTCTAATTATTCCTTGGATAATTCTCCTTTGGAAGAAGTTAAAGAATTCAAAGACTTGGGAGTTACAACTACTGATAATTTTAACTGGAACTCGCACATTGATATTATTGTGTCGAAAGCAAATAGAATGTTAGGGTTAATTAAAAGGTTGTGTAGAGGTCTGGACGATACTAAGACTCTGAAAACTCTCTACTGCGCATTGGTTCGATCGAATGTTGAATACTGCTCTGTGGTATGGTCACCCTATACCAAAAAAAACATAGAAAAAGTTGAAAAAGTACAAAGAAGAGCAACCAAGTTCATTTTGAAGACTGAGGACAATTATGAGACCCGTTTAAAGAAGCTAAATTTGATGTCACTTAAAAACAGGAGAATTCTAGCTGATGTTACTTTTTTATATAAAGCTCTCAATGGAATAAGCAATGTCAATATTGATTCTTACATTGATTTTTATTCTGATGCTGACCGTTATTCATTTAGGAAATACGATGATTTATCTCTTAAAAAGAAATATACAAGAACAAACCCACTCAAATATAGTTTTTTTCATAGGGTAGTTGACTCCTGGAATCTTCTGCCCTACGATATTTGTAAGGCAGTAAGTGTAAATATTTTTAAGCGGGGAGTTAGGAAGTTTTTATTGGACAATATATTAAATTAGTTATCCATTCTTGAATTATTGATTTTATTTTGATTTTACTACTGTATTGTCGTATTTTGTATAAGTATATATATATATATATATATATATATATATTCATTGGTGATCTGTTCTTTTTTATGGGGTCCTGGACTCCTTTACGGATTATCCATATGGCTATAAACATTATTCTTATTAGCATGTGTTACCTTTAATGCCATTAAATTGTATAAAGTAAATAAAATAAATAAATAAATG
>NC_090894.1:21031816-21034316 GCF_036669925.1 Montipora capricornis | reverse complement strand
TATTTTGCTGTCACTTCTTTTATCCGTTCAGCAAGCACCTCAAGTGCGATTATACAAAGGTACGGAGAGAGAGGGTCTCCCTGCCTGACCCCTCCACCCAACGTAAATGGTGCAGTGGTGAAACCATTATTCATTACACAACTGGACACAATCAGGAGCCCTGACACAATGTTATAAAGAACTCGAATCCAGTGTATAAAAGAAGGACCAAAATTAACCTTGTTAAGTGCTCTAAACAAAAAATTAAGATTTAGTGTATCGAAGGCTTTCTCAAAATCTATTGCTATCAAAAGACGTTGTTCTGACTGCACCGAATATAGACCTACCTTTAACAAATGCATTGAATTATGACGGGCAGTACTTTTGCCAGGCGTTTTGCTAAAACTCTAGAGATTATTTTTGCGTCAACATCAATTAGAGATATAGGTCGCCAATTCTTAATCATTCTTTTGTCTTTTCCTTTCTTTGCAATCAGTGTTACAATTGCTTGTTTTTGCAAGTTTGAAAGTTCGCCAAATTGAAATGAATTAATTAATACTGTCCACAAAGTACTTTCCAAACAATGGCCAAAAAGCCAGATAAAACTCAATTGTCAAACCATCGTTTCCAGGTGTTTTGTTTTTTTGAAAGGTTTGTAGCACTGAGAAGCATTCGTTATATGTTATCTGTCCTTCACAAACAGACCGTAGCTCTTCTGATAGACTGGTAATCACTGTATCAGAAAAGAAAGAATCGGATGAGCAAGAGTCATTTTCGGCTTTACAAAGGTTGGAATAAAATGAGTCCAATTCAGCCAATATACAACAATTTTTCGCACACTGCACCTTTTCTTATTTGCCTTCTCCAAATTCAAAAATTACTTATTATTTTTTTCTCCTTTTTCATAACAGGTTGCACGGGAACGTATGATAGCATCCTGGGTAACATAATCGTAGAATTAATCGTGCTCTGTCTTTACACATTCTAATTCTTCTGTCATTTCTTTCTTCGGATCGGCGTCACATTTTTCGGTACATTCACGTAATTTTTTTTTCTAACTTAATTTCCTTCTCTCTTCTACTTCTGGCTTTAGTTTTACTATAACTGATTGTCAGT
This sequence comes from Montipora capricornis, assembly GCF_036669925.1. Classification (NCBI taxonomy): domain Eukaryota; kingdom Metazoa; phylum Cnidaria; class Anthozoa; order Scleractinia; family Acroporidae; genus Montipora; species Montipora capricornis. The sequence continues at coordinate 21,033,221 of NC_090894.1, read as the reverse complement.
TGCCGTATTTTATACTTCAGTAAATGCCACAAGCTAGACACGTTTATCAAAAACCTCTTTAAATTCTTTGAGCCAATTTTTCACCTTCTCATCAAGGAGATCGCGATAATCTTGATCATTTACAAGACTGGACTTTTAAAGGAGAACAAAGTAATTCCCAACTTATATGTCATTAGCCAATAGAGTTCAGCTAAATTGTGAAAAATGCCAAGAGCTTCGGATTTCTTTAGGAGGGGGACACTGGGGTGTATTAGAAACCGCAAAACCGAAGAAAAAATCATCCAAAACCGCAAAACCGCAAAAAAATTCGGCCAAAACCGAAAACCGCATACAAAACCGTCAGAAAACCGATACAATGGTGACAAGTGGGGCATACAGAGCAAACTACACTAACACTTTATTTCATCAAAGTATTTATGAATGTCATGGACTTTATTTCTGCCGCTCTCTCGAGCCCGGACTTTATGGGCTCATTTTCCGTAAAGCGTTTCGCGGCTATAGAGCGTTTTCATGTGACCTCTCCGGGAATTCAGCTCTATTATCACTCAAACGTTTTCTTTTGTTTCGGAGGAAAAACAAGGTTATTGATCACGTGAGTGAAAACAGGCATCTTGTCCCCTATGGGACCTTACATTCTATTTATCAGGCCCTAGTACAACCTCATTTCAACTACTGCAATATTGTTTGAGGAAACTGTGGAGTAAATTTGCAGGAAAAACTGCAAAAACTACAAAACAGAGCAGCCCGTGTCTTGACCTATACTCTAAGTATGGCACTGATGTCAACAATTTATTTGAACTCTTAAGATGGAAATCCCTAGTCTCTCAAAGGCAAATTGAAAGAGCAACAATGGTATTTAAGTCCCTACAGGGACTAGCACAGTATCTCTGCTCGAAATGTCCATCGCGATCCAGGTTTTTGTTTGAGAGACTCTGTGAATAAGGTAAATGTTCCGATACCGCGCACAAACTACTACAAAAAACAGCTTTAGGTATAGTGGCGCAGTTTTGAGGAACAGTTTGCCATTAGAACTAAGGAAAGCAGAACCCCTGAATCAATTCAAACGACTGATTAAAGAGGTTATCTAACCCATTATTCTAAACACGGCATTCATGGAAAGCAGCTTTTATTGTATGATATTGAGTAAGATAGTTAATGTAGTTTACATAGTTTTATCTATACTTGGTCTTAAATTTTTTATTGTACATATGGTTTTCATATTGCTGATGAATTGGTTTATAGTCACCTCGCCACCAGGAAGACTCGCCACCAGTAAACTCGCCACCAAGGGTCACATCAACTTTATAAATTTTTTTTTTCTAGTCCTAGATTAAGTATTTTTTCCTCAATTGCAAATGACAAACTTAACAGTGAAATTTTCTCGTCCAAATGGCATCGCTTGTTT
>NC_090894.1:21026816-21029316 GCF_036669925.1 Montipora capricornis | reverse complement strand
CAAAGTCAGAAGTCAGTGCCCGCAAATATCACTGAAACTCGAAACAGTTATGCGCCGCTTCGAAATAAAGTAGAACTAGAAGTGAGAAATGTTGCCAATCAAAAAGCAAATAGCGGTGACAATAGTCAAGAGACATCGTCGTCGTTCCTCGGAGGGTAGAACACGCAAAACTATGCAAACTGTTTCAACTGAATCATTGACAAATGATCATGATCAACCACAGTCCAACTGCCGGGAGAAGGTTATCATGGCAGGGGACTCTACACTTAAATATCTTCAAAGCCACAAAATGTCGAGGAACTCGCAAGTCAAAATAGCTACACTCCCGGGATGCACAACGAATGACATGAAGGATCATATAAAGCCACCTTTACGCAGAAACCCGGACGAGATTATTATCCATGTAGGAAGTAATAGTTTCAGTTCCAGTAACTCTCCTCGTGAATGTGCAGAAGAAGTGGTTGATCTAGCCAAATCAGTTCGGAATCCCCGGTCATGATCACAATATCCAGTCTCATCAGTAAATCAGACGATGAAGCCTTGGTCTGTAAAGTTCCTGCTGTGAATAAAGTTCTTAAGCAGTTTTGCCATCAAATGTCCTGGGGATTTACTGACCATTCAAACATTTCAGCGACTGTCCATCTTAATCGGACTGGCCTTCACTTAAACAAGGGTGGCACCTCGCGTCTCGCTAAGAATTTTATTACGGACCTTAAGATCTACGACGGCGAAGTCGACGAAAACGTCACCTCAAAATAGAATTTTGCTGCTGTCTCAATTTCGCTATTATTCCATCTCGTTCACGTCGTACAATGTGGGCGAAGTATCCTAAAAATAAATTGGTACGAGCGGTTGCAGAGTTAAAATAGGGAATGAAAGATTCCCTGTTGCATGGTCACGTTGTCATCATAACCTCACATTTGGTGATTTCAAGTCGTCATCATGCAGAGATCCGCAAAAATATGAGCTAAAATCCGTGCCGCACTTGCAGCACGATTATTTATGCTCTTTTAACCAATGATATCACTCTTTTGTGGCGTTTTCGTCGACGTCGTCGTCGTAGATCTTAAGCTCCCTAGTAACTATTTACGTGCACGTGTACACTAGGGCAGTGCCTCCTGGGAATCCGATTTGGCTCATGCCTTCAAGTGTGACGACCACGGCAAGTCGAACCTTTCTAGCATCTTTGGTCGAGGGTTAGTCTTTGCGTCCCTTAATATTAATAATCTGCTGTCCCACATTGACGAACTTAGAGCTTTCATATCCTCTTCTAAAGTTGATGTTAAAGTAATCAACGAGTCTAAATTAGACTCAACAGTGTATAATAACAAAGTCTATTTACCTGGATTTGAAATGGTCAGAAAAGATCGTAAAATTAACGGAAGGAATGGTGGCGGTGTTTGTATTTACTTGCGCACCAATCTTAGGGTGCGTTCGATTGACCGTATTCCGGAATAAGAATGCATGGAATATAAGGTAGAAATCCTTCGTTTTTACGGTGATTCACATAAAAATTGTCAAACATCCGCTAAAATGCTATTTTAAACATATTTTTGTTGTCCTTGCTGCTTCGAAACGCGCCAAACATACCGTTTTAATCATCACTCCACGTATTCTTATTCCGGAATAGGGTCAATCGAACGTGCCCTTAACTATGAAATACGTGGTGATATCAACAACGATGAGCTGGAGTGTCTATTTGTCGAAATCAGTAAGCCATTCCTAGTTGGGACTTGGTATCGACCCCCAAGCTCTCCACCTGATCTTTTTTGTGAGTTCGAAAAAAATATTGCCAAAACTGACGCCGAAAATAAGGAATTAGATATACTTGGCTATGTCAGCTGCAATTTAGTTGCCTGAAGCAAATGCACACATTTCTCATTTTCTGACAAATATTTTTGATATATATGGTCTTAGCCAGTTAATCAGGGAACCAACACATGTCACTTCAGTTTCTAATACCCTAATCGATTTATGCATAACAAATTCCCCAGAGAAGGTTACAAAATCGGGTGTCATTCATCTTGGTATTAGTGATCATTCTCTTGTCTTCTTGACACGTAAGGCCCACTACGACCGTAAAGGTGCTCGCACGATTGAGACACGGCAATTTAAGCACTTCGATAGAAACAAGTTGTTAAGTAATCTCAGCGAAATGCCATGGGCCAATGTCGATGTGCATTCTGACCCAAACGACATGTGGCGTGAATGGAAAGAAATGCTTTTCAGCTGCCTTGATAAACACGCACCACTAAAATCGAAAAGAGTCCGTAAATAAAAAGCAATACTCATGGATTACTGGTGATCTACTCTGTAAAGCCAAAAGAAAAATGTCCTCAAAAAGAAGGCAATCTCTTCCAATGATTCAGCCGCATGTGATCAATGTAAGCGTGCTAAAAACCAGGCAAATAACACAATTAAGCTTGCAAAGAAAATCTATGTTCCCTACAACCTGGAAGCTAATAAAGGTAATATGTGCAAAACATGGAACCTAATTAAC
>NC_090894.1:21011816-21016816 GCF_036669925.1 Montipora capricornis | reverse complement strand
AGGGACTTAATTCTAAATTCTAAAATGTACTTTTAAAACTGTTATTTCAATATTTCGACGAGCCGATTTTCCGCAATTTGCCTTTTTTCCAATGTTTGCCCCCCAGCATAACACATGGCTAATTTGCATGACAATTTGAAAACCAACATGGCGGCTATCGTGAATAAGGCCTATTTGGGTGAACTGTAATCGATCATTCCGATCCCTCACACACAAAAAAATGAACTACACCGACACACCGTAACCTATAATTCGCGCAATGCTCGCTACTACCGCGTGTATAAACGTTGGAAGCACCATGACAAATGGCACAATTTCTTGTTCTTTGGCCATTCTCTTCTACGTCATCATTACCCAAGACTTACTTGCGGGCATTTGGTATGAAAACGTCATCATTTCCCGATTATTCTGTTCGTGCTTGCAGCTTTCAAGTAAAAATTTGTCCTGGTAACACACACTACCTATGTAATATACTTTACTACAGTAACTCTATATACGTGCAAGCTACAATGAGACCTCCTGCGGGAGGCAATAATCCCTGCGGGGGCAATAAGTTGATTGATTGATTGAACGCAAGACAGGATGATGGGTATCCTCTCTTGAATAACAAGGTTACCCTACATAATCCTCATCAAAATTGCACGAAAAATCAAAAGCCAGCAAAGACATATTTTTTGACTTGACTTGACTTGAACTCAAACTCGTCCCTTAATCTTGACTCGTGGTGACTCATGAAACAGGCAAACTCGTTACTGCTGCACTTACCTCAGACGCATTAAATTTCGCCCACATTTCCGAAAGAAATAAGGAGGTTTTAACGATCTCTTCAATCCCTTTTTGTAGGTGAGCTTCATCGAATACCCCCCAAGCAGGTTGTTCCATCACTGTTTTTGGACTTGGCCACAGCTTCTGAATAAAACTCGAAAATTTTATCGCCAAGGTCCATCCTATATCAAGAAAAAAACCAATTTCGATATATTAAAATTCAGTCCCAAACAAAAGGCATCATCTCGAGCCTTTGGGGAATAAATAGTAGGATTTGTATGAGATTTTTCCCCAAGAGCCTGGATTTTAATATATCGAAATTGGTCTATTGTTACGAAATAACTACACCTTTTGCTGTTCATTAACCCCAAAGGGATATTCATTCAATCGAAAAAGCATTGTCATTAGAGCGAACAGGCAAACAAAGACTTAAACGGAGTATCAAGAGTCCGATGTAACGTTGATTAACATATTTAGCATAGAATTTGACAATCATGAATATGTTTGCACAGGTTCATTGGCGTTTTCGAACTTTCATTGTAAAATTCATTAATAATTCATTAGGATGACAGCCAACAGAAACGCACTATTCAGGTCACATGTGTTGGTTTGTAAATCGCGTTAAAGTTCAACTGTCTGAAAGCACGGGGAGGGATTGAATAGATAGCAGGGTAAGGCTGGGGTTGATGAATTTTTAATTAGTTGAATTAGCAGTAAAATTAAATTTCATAAAAGACTTCTAACTCGCCTAATTAGTATGCTTAACTTTCATAAAAACGAGTCCTGTAAATTTGTACAAAGTTTATTAATCAATCACAAGTTTGACATTTCAATCACAACTATTAGGTAACAATTTACTTGAATCTTGTGTGCCTTGTCGAGAAAGTTTAATGCATCCTCGCCTTCCGTCTCACGCAAATGACAGTTAATAGCACAAAATAACAAATCAAGCGAATTGGGCAGATAACGCTCTCTATTTTGCTTGGCCACTTCACAAACGAACTGAATTTGCTTAACCAAAAGTTTAGCTTATTTGCCGACATGTGCTCTACTGAAACGGTCACATCTTCAACATCTTCGCATTTGAGACCGGCGATTCTAACAACTTCTCACATTACACATTTATTTTGCCGTCGCTGCCACTCCTCGAAGACTTTTCTACCCCATTTAGTGTTGTATTGTGTTGCTTTCGGAGTTGCTCCGACACTAGACTGGTCTCTTCTTCTTTACTCTTTGAAGAGCGAAACCAACCAGTCATGTGTCTACCACAAAAGCTCTACCAAAATAGATTGCTAAATTCAATGCTAAACTCCTATGGGACAACTCCACGCCCACGTGATTAACATAACAATCAAAATCTATTGTTTCATTTCACAAGTAAGATAAAATATGAGCGGGAGACCTTTATGGGCTATAAAACGGTTCGCCTGCGGCTCGTTGTTTTAACTGCCCATAGAGGTCTCCTGCTCATATTTTATCTATTACTTAGTAACCTATTTACACCGATCTTACCCGCACTCCTACTGAGATATGGAGGTCTGGCGGCCACCTTCAGATGAAGATATACAGAACAGTAAGTAAATTGACGAATCGGGAGGAGAGGGAGGGTAAATGTGATCCGAAGGTGGCTATTGGAAAGGAGCACAGGTAAGAGAGTGCAAAGGAGATAGGAGACGCCTTACAGAAAATGCTCGAGTCTTCTTTCGAAATGATAATGAATTCATGTCGGCGATACCGCTTATACTCCTTTGGGTGAGACCGCCGTAAATAGTAACCTATTTACACCGATCTTACCCGCACTCCTACTGAGGTATGGAGGTCTGGCGGCCACACAGGAATAATACTAGAACACAAGGTATTACAGAATAGGCAGTCCACCAAACATACCCAGTCTCAAAAGAACAACTGAGACAACTTCAAAAGGGAAACAAAGGGTAAAGGGGAGGAGAAATAATTAAAATAAACCTCAAGAAGGAAGTAGACGTAGACGTACGGAGCACACTTGGCAATAAGTTCCCAGGCAGGAAGCAAACTGTGGAGATTACCCGCAACAAAAGTTTCCAGATCCCGAAAGGCAAGCATAGAAGGATCTCAAAGGGCATGGCCATCAAGAACCGCTTTCACAAATTCCAGAAAGACATGAAGATTATTTTCTGTCATCCCCTTAGCCACCCCAAGAGGAGAGTTATCAAACTTGACCTAACGTACTGAACGTCTGGTTTCGCTTTTGGGTTGAAATCAGGAGTAACTTCCCATTCCCGAAAGGTGAAGGCGAGCTTAAGGGCCCACTGACGTATTTTTTGGGGTGCGTTGCTAAGGATGTAATGGTTAAGTAATTTGAGATAATTTGGCATTATTTTGGTCAGTTTCCAACTTTTGTAAGCCAATGACCCTAAATATGACGTCATCATACCACGCCCATGGTCACGTGACCAATAAAAGAAACTCTAAATTTGTCTCCGTGCTACGCAATTTGGGTATTTAATCGATGGTTTAATAATTTGTATTCGTTTTTGCATCCAGCCAAGCATGGTTTTCTTTTCATTTTGAAAAATGTTCTTTTTAAAGACATAAACGATACTGAAATACCCATAACTTTTTAAAAAATCAATGCTTAGCTATATTCTGTATTTGGGGGTGAAACGTGCCATGTAAAAAAAAAATTAAAACCGCCGAAAATTTAGCTTTTTTCTCAAACCGGAAGTCAGTTCGTTTAGGCATGCGCAGTTGATCTGCGAACGAGCTCGAGGAAGGGCGAGGAAAAACCTTCGATGGAAACAACAGTTTGTGCGGTGACTTTAGCTTGTGAACGGGTTTTCTTGTCAACTCATGATATGATGACGTCAGTTACCGGAAGTAACATTTCACTTCCTTAGCAACGCGCGAAAAATCCGTCTGTGGGCCCTTAAAGCGCCAGGCAGGGGACCAGAAGAAAGAAAAAAAGGGAAAATGTAAGGGAGGAGATGGCTCAACAGATGACAGCTTTGAGCCTCAGTAATCCGAGAGGGAATTAGACTCCCTTTCAAAACTGTCATCCTAGAGTTAGGCGCAAATCAGTGGGAGATAAATCGGAAATAAATGGACTGTAGGACAAGAAAATTTTATTAACCAGCAAATTTAAAGAAAAGTACACGAAATACGAGAAAGCTACTTATTACCGCCTCGACCACGCCTAGAATACGGGGTGAAGCGATTTACAAACTGGTTACGACGAAAACACCTATTCGCAGCGTGGCCAGGGATGCCACAATAGAAACAGACGAGGCAGAGAAAAAAAATTGCATTGCAATTGATACAAACAGTACCCTGAAAACAAACAAAAGGGACATGTGAAGTATATATACAAAGTTAACCGCGATCGATGAAGAGAAAACGATAGTTACAACACTTAAGACGGAAGGTATTCTAACATCGGTAATGAAGTGAACAATAGTACAGCATCTCGAGCCGGAAAACAAGTCAAATAAACATCGGCTCTAAGGTAAATAATAATTTAAAATCTCATACCGAGAAATATACAAAATCAACATAAACAACAAATAATCACCTGTCCCGGCAAAAAAAATTAATGTATAAAACAGATATCTAATCCCCGAAAACATCTTCAAACCGATATTGGTAAAAGGGGGCACGGAAATAATTTAAAACATTACAAGTCAGAAAATATTTATAAATCCAATCACGAATAAAGTCGGTTAAGAGGTAACAGATATTGTAACATCTCGTGCCGCGAAATATGTGAACTTAACATCGGTCACGAGGAAACAAATAACAACATCTCATGCTGGAAAATATGCAAATAAAACATCAGCCATGAGGAAACAAATAACAAAACATCTCATGCCAGAAAATATGCGAATAAAGTGCTCATCGGCCGGGATCGGCTATTCATCGAGTTACGAGTTGCGGTCGAGTTTGAGTTGACTTTGAGTTAAGTTTGAGCAGGCCCGTAGCAGGGGGAGGGGCAGGGGGGGCTCGAGCCCCCCCAGAAATTTTCAGACTTGAATTGAATTCTGCTACAAAAGTGGAATTTTTTTTTTTTTATAAAATGGACAGCTGTCAATGGAAGCTAAAGTTTCAAAGTATTGTCGATCATAGTAAGATTATGTACTGTTGTTCTTCTGTGCAATTTGGAATTGTGTAAACAAACGAAATCGTATTTTTGCTCTGCCAAAACAACCAACGGCTTTAAAATATCTGTTTATTAAGCATGAAAATAGTCAGAAGCAAAATGG
>NC_090894.1:20989316-20991816 GCF_036669925.1 Montipora capricornis | reverse complement strand
GTTTGTTCTATAAATGGAAATTGGCTCTTTGTATGACCAATCACAAAAAAATGGTCGTCGTACAAAACAGATGCCAGAAATGGAGAGAGCGTGATTAAATTATTAAGAATGTCAGTTTTGAGGCCATTGACATTTAGGTGAGAAATTTTACCGCGCTTTTTTAAAACATATAACTGAGACTTGCATGGAAAACAGCTGCTAGATGGCAAGCTTTGGCATCAAGCACACAATTCTTTTACATTTTTCAAACTATCAAACGCTCTAAAATCACTCACTTAAACATCAGTGGCCTAAGAATTTACCTCTATAATAACAATAATAACAATAATTTATATCAAGTGAAGCTATGATCTTCGCAGTTACGAACGCAATTTTTACACGCAGTTATTTTTTACGCACGCACTTCGCAGTTACAAACGCAATTTTTTTTTTGATTCATTTCATATACCATTTCATCATTGAATAATTTATATAGCGCTATTCAGCTACTCTTTCATAGCGCTTCACAATGATCAGATTTTAAAACATAGAACTTAAAAGCTAAAAAATATAATACAATACCGAGATAAATAGTTACAGAGCTTATATATAAAATGTACATTATACAAAAAAATAAAAGTTAAAAAAAGAAAAGAATTAAAAACCATAGGCTTCTTTAAAAAGATAAGTCTTCAAATGTCTTTTAAAAATAGCGAATGCTAAGAGGCAAATTATTCCATTGCCTTGGCGCAGCAATGCTGAACGCCCGATCTCCATAAGTCTTTAGTTTAGCCATTGGCACAGTGAGCAGTTCTTTCCCACTGGAGCGTAAAGACCGAGAGCACATACGATAGCTCAGGAGACTAGAAATGTAAGAGGGTGCTTTGCCATTCAGTGCTTTAAAGACTAATAACGGGAGCTTAAAAATAATACGTGAATGAACGGGGAGCCAGTGTAGCTTGAACATTATTGGGGTAATCGAATCGTACTTCCTTGTTAACGTGACAATGCGAGCCGCCGTATTCTGAACACGCTGTAATCTACAAACTAAGTATTTTGGAATACCATATAAACGTGAGTTACAATAGCCAAGCTTAGAGCTAATAAAAGCTTCGATGAATATATTTGAGCAGACTCCTGGGTGAGATATTTGCGGATCTTTGATATATTCCTGAGATGATAATTTGCCTCGCTACATAAATTATCTTTCTTACATGTTGTTCCATGCAAAAGCAATTGTCCATAATGACTGCTAAGTTACGTACAGACAAATTAGGAGCAATGAACTCATCACCGCCCCGAACATATTCAAGAGTTGGTCTATTTCGAAATTTGGAGCTAATAACAACAAGTTCAGTTTTATCTTGGTTAATTTTCAGTAGGTTTTTGCACATCCAGAGGTCGATTTCTTCAACACAGCGATCAATACGCAACTTTGCCTCATCAAGATCAGCACAACAATTGGTATTGAAGGAAATATATAGTTGCGTGTCATCAGCGTACAGATGGTATAGCAATCAGCAATCAGCACAGTGCAGACAAGGTACAGCAGCGGGCCCAGTACAGACCCCTGAGGCACCCCACGCAACAATGGTCGCCTTGATGACATGCCGTCTTCTACATTAACAAACTGTTGGCGGGAGGTTAAGTAGGACTTAAACCAAGCCAATGCAGTTCCCTTCTCCCCAAAACGGTTCGAGAGTCGGGATATTAGTATTGCATGATCCATCGTATCAAATGCAGCTGAAAGGTCCAATAAGAGTAATATACTGAACCGACTTGTTTGATCCAAAGAACACAAAATGTCATTATGTACTCGAAGTGGTGCTGTTTCAGTTGAATGAAATTCTTTGTATGCTGACTGAAACGTCTCGTCAAGATGGTTGGTCATGACATGTTTCGTCAGTTGAACTGCAACAGACGTTTCAAGCTTAGAAATAAACTTTAAATTTGAGATTGGCCGAAAGTTTGTGAACTGCTTGAAATCAGCAGTTGGTTTCTTTAAGGACGGTGCCTACTATTGTTAGTGCGCATACGTTCTGCGCATCTCCAGATACTCGGATTTCCTATCGCCGATGCTTACTAATACAGGGTTATTTTTGCGCGGTTTAAAACTATCCGGAGAAATTAGATCTTAGTAAGTACTCTTGGTATTAAAAAAGAAAATTGGGGGTAACCTTGCATTTTTGAGAGATAATTAAGTTTCAATTTGAGAAAGAACGCGATACATTGCTTTGTATTTTACAGCTTTTTACATTATTCATGAATTATCTTTGAAAAATGCGTGGTTACCCCCAATTTTCTTTTTGGATTTAAATAACACTTGTTAAGATCTACATTTCCTGTATAATCACACACCGGGGCAAAAATATCTTTAATTAGTAGGCACCGTCCTTAATGTAGGTGAAAGAGAAGCAATCTTTAGGGCATCAGGCATATAACCAGTTGACAATGACAAATTAACCATCTTGGTAATAGTAGGTAGGAGTACAGGAAAGCAATGCTTAAGTAGTGATGCTGG
>NC_090894.1:20964316-20984316 GCF_036669925.1 Montipora capricornis | reverse complement strand
CCTCGTGAGTTTGTTATTCTCGTCAAAAGTCATTGCAACGCGAATGGCGTTTTAGTCAATAAAATATGCTCTCATGGAGCTCAAGAAGGGAACGTCAATTGGATGAACAAGACAGGCGATGATGATCTCGAATCTTAAAAGCGACGAGTAATGGACTTCGACAACAATCTTTCGCCCGTCGAGCCGAAATCAAAGTGAGCTGTATTTCCAACATTTTATCACAAGTGTAGTGTTAACCAAATGGAAAATTATCTGGTAACTTATGGGTTCAACAAAGTCAGTTAAAAGAAAATTGGAAATGTGACAGTCAAGAATTATTTGAAAGAAAGCTTGTCGACTATTTTGTGCATCATTATTCAAGGAGAAGTTTCTTCAGGAAAGGGTTTGAACCTGAAATTTTTGTTGCGTACATGGTAATTTGACACGATTGAGTCCACGCATTGAAATAGGAATAGGTTTTTGCCTCTAATAGCAAGTATGTTGTTTGTTTCAATAAAATGTTTCGCTGGAAAAGGATTCTGTGATATTTTCTGCCTTTGTGAATTACAATATTATGTTGTGTATTGAACTTTCGAGCTTCAAGTTGAAATGTGATACGGGAGGATATTTTTAGTATTGCTCTGTAAGCAGGAAGGGTTCACGAAAATAAACAGGTCTGTTGGAAGCGTACTTGAGTTTCAACAAAATGAGCCCCTAAATCAGCAAAAAATTGTGACGCCGATGAATAGTAAAGTAGCTGCTATTTCCAAAATGATATAAATAACCTCGTCTTGGAGAGTAAATTTTTAACTGTGCAGAAACAACGGTCAACCTCAACAGTTGGGTGATTGTGATCTTTGTTTCATTTATTGTCAAACTTTATAACACTTGACAGAAAAAGAAACTTACGAAAACCCGGTATCTTGCCATCATTTGACACAGATGCTTCACTGTTTGGCAAGTAAACATGCCGCGGTAACTTAATCACGGCGCCCGCTGAATTCCGGTGATGTCACTTTCGATTTTGCGATTTATTTGTGCAGCCAAAAGTACAACAACAAAATTGAACGTAGCAAAAATCTCCCAAAATGTTTGTCGCTGATCGTAACTGTTTATATTCTATATTCACGGTTCAAAATTGTTGTTTTCATGTCGTAAATGTTATTCTCGAGCAACCGTCCTGGAAACTTCCTTCTGCTCTTTCTAAAAACTGTGTATCGATATTTATTTACTTTTGCATCAATATTTGTTTTTGCTTAAGGCAAGCTAACAAAATCTATACCTCGCTGCGTTCGCATTTGTTAGCGTTAATAGTATTTTTGGTCCAATGCTTCCGTTTTACGATGGGGTATATGTTTTAGGTCACCCATCCAGATACTAACCCCACCGGATAGGTTAACTTTAGTAAACTTTAGTATTACAAAGCTGTCAGATGCTCAGAGGGCACGCTTAAACTTGTGGTGAAAAGAAGTTGTGAGGGAACTTGAAAATTATCAATATGTCAGCCCAGAAGTCAATGTTTTTCACTTCCCATTTATTTTCTTCAATCTTTCTGGGTTCATTATTTGTTCTGATTTGTCACTGACAGTAGTCATGACCGGGAACTATATACAACCGGATTTTTGACCAAACGTGGTGCACTACACGCATTAATTGACTTGGTATATAACTATGAATCATACTAACCGTGATTCGATCATCGTTCTCGTTCTTGAAGTACACTTTTTTTTGTTGACGCTGTCAACCCTGACAAGCACGGATATGAAAACAACAATGACAACAGAGAGGAAACAAACTCTCTTCGTTGAGAGTTCACCACAGTACCTCAACATCAACGGAAACTACAGACTAGATCGGAGAAAACAGAGGAAAACTACCACATAAAATGGCATAGAAATTAATATCGATAGGCACTAGTGTAATAGTATGTAACTCATGTGAATCAAATGCCCTGTTAGAACCCATTGATGAAAAGACAGTTTTCCTTTCTGTCTCCCAAGCTGAGCTCATATATTACTTTGATTTTTTTTCTTTACAAGGATTAGTTTTGAAACTTTTAAATGGTTAACTTTAAAGGCTGATATTTTGTAAGCGGAGTTTAACAATGTTAACTAAATCCTTCAGAGAACTTGGTGCATCTACACAACAACTGTAACCACTGGTTTAAATAATTTGTATCCACAATGTCACAATAGCGAACCACAGGATAATAATACCTCAAGAGTTCATCGATTCTTTAGGGTATCGGCTGCAGGAGTATTCAAATCAAACTCCAGAAATATTAGGAATTTAAAATGTATGGTAAAACTAAAACCCTTTCTGCAAAAGAGGTTTTTCTTCACACATTTAGCACATATAAATGACAGGATTCAACTGACCAAAACTAAGTGTGGACCTGCAATACTGCTAGTGCTCGAGCTTCTGGACTAGTAGAAACCTAGGGCCACAAGTCACAGGACTATACATGTATACAGTGTTCTCACCAGGATTTTGCATCTTGGGGTCGAGGGGCCCATTAAGACAAAAAAAGTCGGTCATTTGAGAGATAGACTGGGTCGTTGTGGAATTCAAATGTATTGGTAGATGGTATTGGTAGACAGCTTAACAACATTATCTTTGACCACAGTCTCATCATTACTGAAAGTAATTTTAATAACACACTGTACTTTACTTTATATACATATATAATTGCTGTAGAATGTCAATATGTGAATAAAATGAATACAAAACAATTTAAGTTGTTAAATTTTGATGTGCGAGTGTCCAAGCTCCAAAAATGAAGCCTCGTCATATTTAAGCCATACGTATTTTGTTTTCCACGATTGCTGGAACCTTCTTTGCGTCAGTTTCTCGGCTTCTACTGGTGTTCCTGTTTCTTTGACGTTATCAGGTTCTTAATTTAACTGCAATTTTGGCTGCTTCGCTTTACTACAGAAAAACGAATCCAAACTTCCTTGTTTTTTTCTGTTTTCCATAAATTAACGCACAAATGAAATATTCATAAACAAATATGGCGGACAATTCAAGCACGTGTATTCTCAAATGCAACAATGCCGCTCATTGGCTTATGTGTTCACACGCCCAGCTAATCATAATTCCTGTTATAGGAATCATTGATCGCTCGATCGAACCTCGAGTATGACTGATTTTTAGACATTAGATTTTCTTTTTGCATCAGTTAAGAATTTTTTTTAGCTTTTTGTTTTTCTTCTTTGCGCCCTGATGGCCCTTTTATATCATCTTAGTGCGTCATTTGTTTTGAAGCTGCGGGAATCCCGCAATGGCGCGGCCTGGTGAGAACACTGTGTATATAGTAACAATTCAGTAATTTATGTTTTAAAAACTATTAATAAAAGATGAAAACAACAACAACAACAAAAAAAAAAAACACTTTGTGTTGCAAATCTTGTTCAACGCATCCTCCCAATGTTCCGATAACAACAATCACGAGAAATGATCCAGTTGACGCTTCAAAATGGCATCCGACCGACTAAATAGAGTAAGGATGAAATTAACTCCTGTGTAGATGCCTGCAACGACACGCAATGCCTTCACACCTAATGACAACTAAAAGAGAGTTTTATTGCTCAATCAAGAGCCCCCATTAACAAAACAGTTTACCAAGCTGATCGCCCTCCCATTTGACTCCTGTCAGCAAGGAACACTTTATCTTGCAGGTTTTCGCGACTATCTGTGCTAATCGTCGCCTGTCGTCGTAGTCTATGGCGTCCCTTAAGTGTTTCATATAGAAACACAACATAACAAGTGGGAAAAAAACGTAGAAAGCAACAATCAAGCAGATATATTGAACACTGAACGCATGCATGGCGCGATTCGCACACTCAAAATGCAGTGGGAATGTTCTTGAACACATCCGGTACCCAGCGTCTGAACACACCACCATTTTGTGCCGTTGCCTGCGCACTGGTGCTCGGGCACCTATTGTGAACGTAGCCTTGACCGACTACCGGTCATTTATGTATGCTGGAACAACATTTTTCATTAACATAATGCAACTAGCTGAGGTGATAACATTAAAAATTGTTTTACCGTCTAATAACTTGATCCAGTACGGTCCAGAGGTTTGTTTTTTGCCAGGGGAATTTTTTACAATGTCATCGCAAGACTTTGCCGGGTTAAGCCTCGAACCATAAACAGGCTTCTTACGGATTTCTTTCAGCAAAACAGCCTCCCATTTTTTGCCTGAGCAGACATAGAAATTTCCATGGTCAAACTTTAACGCTCCAGCATGTATGTCCTTATCGCAGTCACAAGAATGAGCTCCGAGCTTCGATATGACTGGCACGACTTTGCTGCAATCACGAGTCTCCATTGTGCAAAACTGGCCACATACAATGGCAGCTAAGACAGCGAGAGTAAGAGTTTGCAAGACAATCTTCATGTCGATGTGACTGCTTCAGATTTTTTCAGGGCTTCGCAAACTGAGGTGGTGGCGTATTCAAGTTGACGCGTTTTTGGCGGGAAAGCTGACGTTATGACCAAAAAAGGAAGGAGACTAATATTGCGCTTGCGCCTCAGCACCCCGAAAAACATTCCGAAAAAAAAAACCCTTGAAATTCAGTCAAATTCATCGCTAATATTCATCGTCTGATTCCAAAAGGACGGCACACGATGAATGCAAAGGTGATGAGTCATCTGAAAGACTTGGGCATTACCTTATCTTTATGACCGATACTGGTTCAATACAACGGGAAACACCGCGAAGAATCGCAAATGAAACGATGATGGCTAGTCAAAAGTGTGGCGATGAACTGCAGATTTTGCAAGGAGCAGAGGATAGTCTTGCCTTCCTGGCGTTGTTTTTCCTCATTTAAGAGACTTCAACTCATAATGGAGTGCTGTTTAATAATGAAGTAGGTCGGTTTAAATTGAAATGCGAATTTAAATTAAAAATATGGGTTAACTAGCGTTTTAAGCGGAGAGAACGATAAATCAGCTAACAAGATGGAGTCGTAAAATGGCAACCCACTGGTGAAAGACATCTCAATTCGCTATAAAGCTTCCCGACCTTGAAATTGTGAACCACATGGTTGAAGTAGAGTCGGGACTGAATTGTTCTGGAGAAGAAATAGGGCTGATTTTGACTCGTGAAGCGAAAAGATTAAGCCAAGACGCAAGGCTTTACTTTACGAGTGCTGCAGATAATTTTAAATTTCCTTGGTAAAAAATATTCTGATTCCCTTTTTCGAGACTTTTGTCATAGGCCGTGATACGGGAATTCCCGCTTGCTGAAGTAAGCCCAACAATCAAAGAAAAGATTTGTGTAAAGAGACTGTCATTTTAAGTGGCAAGGTTCAACACAGCAGGTTTCGTGTGATACGGTGTTGTCTACAAAATGGCTCCAAATCTTGTAATGATATCCTCTCAGTCTTGCCTATTGTGTCTTTGACTTGGAAAACTTTCACGTCTGAAAATTAAATCACTGAAAAAGCAATAAATTTGAAGCTTTTTCAAGTTGTATTTTATCATATTGCTCTACGCCGTAAAAGTTTCAATTTGAATAGACCATTTTACAGTTGTGGCTAAGTTACCAGGCCTAGCAATGGAAGCGAGGCTGCCGGTGACCCTCTTTTGATACAAACCTTCATGCTTTTGTAATGTTAATACGGACTAAATTGGAATTACAACAACACAATTTACATGATAAAAGCAGTGAGGTCTGTATCAATGCAAGGTCACCGGCAGCCTCGCAGCCATTCATAGGCTTGGTCGCTGAGCAAACAACTGTAAAATGGCCTATTGAATTCGAAGTGGCAAGGCATGCAAAAGTCGAAAACAAAAGTGGTCTTTGGCGACATCAAAATCGCACATCGTCCAAACCAGCAATTGCTGTTTGGAAATAACTGATAGCAAATTGGCAACACCTTTTCTAAGAATGACCATGGATATTAATTAAGTCTGCCAGCGAAAAAAAATCTTTATGGCTGATCTTGAGACATAGATCCTTACGAAAAGCTGAGCCAATGGTTTGGAAACAATACATTGACAACATTTTTTCGTTATGGGATGTCAGCAAACCGGATATAGACAAGTTCATCACACAAGTAAACTCACACCACCCTTCCATCATCATTTACAGCTGAGATCTCAAACACTAAAGCCACATTTCAAGACATTGTTGTATACAAAGGCAAACGCTTTCAAAATCAATCCATTCTGGATATAAAAAAACACTTCAAGCCAACTCAAACCTTTCAGTACACTCATTTTTCCTCCAGCCACCCACAAAAAGGATTCGTGAAGGGCAAGGCCCTTAAAGTGCCCTTGTGACCAAAAAATCAATTCATATTTTTCTTTGGATTTCAAAACTATGTTAACAAAACAATAAGTGACCCACATTTTAAGCCTTGATTTCAAAAAGACACCTCTTTATTTTAACTGGAATTTTCCTATTTAATGGTCCGCCATTACTAACATTATGTTCTTGAGAGAGCTGGATCGAGGAGAAAATGACGTCAAAGGCTCACTAGTTTAAGAATGCAATACGTGTGTACGCTGCAAAATTAATATGCAGCATGGGGGTTTTGCGCTTTCAGACTTTTAAACTCACGCTTTGCATATATAAGCTGCGTTCACACGCTGAGATTTTAAGCTAGTGAGCCTCTGATGTCACGTTTCCCTGGATCCAACTGTCTGAGTTCCAATCGGTCAGTTTTGAACATGAGTAATGGCGGACCGTGAAATCCAAAACTTACACTCAAAGTATTAGCGGCCTTTGGATAAAATCAAAGCTCAAAATTTTGCCAGTCAGGTGTTAAGCAAACACACTTTCAAAATCTGAAGGAAAAAAGGAAGTGGTTTTTTTATCACAGGGGCACTTTAAGACTTCTACGCTTTTAAAAATTCTTTTACAAATTCAAATCACATGTCTGTGCTGGAGGCTATCCAAATCGTGTGATTGAGACACTCCTATCAGACATCAAATTCACAGAAAGGGAATCAGCGCTGAAGCAAAGGAATGAAATCTCTAAAGATATCCTGCCCCAGGCTTAAAGTGCCCCTAACCCCAAAATATTTTTTCGCTTAATGAATCTTTATACCTGTTCGAGACGTATTGTGATCATTTTTTCCTTTTTCTAACAAATCCTGCCATTTTATAGGCTTCGAAAGTTGCGAAAATCCAAGCATCTTTTGTTCACGACCGAGTCAGAAGGAGAGTGGGTCTATTCCTGATTTGATGTCACAATCTACTTTGCATGCATTTTCACAAAGAGTTAATGCAATGTAAATCAGTTTTTGATGTCACATCAGGAATAGACCCACTCCCCTTCTGACTCGGTCGTGAAGAAAAGATGCTTGGATTTTTGCAACTTTCGAAGTCTATAAAATGGCAGGATTTGTTAGAAAAATGAAAAAATGGCCGCAATGCGTTTCGAACAGGTGCAAAGATTCATTTTATAAAAAAAAATATTTTGGGGTTAGGGGCACTTTAATGTGACACAGTATCACCCAGAAGTGCTAAACCTTAAACATGTTTTATTAAAAAAATTGGCACTTGATACAAACCATATCTTTTCAAAGGGGAAATCCCTAAAAGACATGCTCGTAAGAGCAAATTTTTAGAGAGGTCAAAGACTGAAAATATGGTAAAAAAGTCTCAACCGTTAAGGAGTTGTGTGGGCCTGTCAATCCTTGCTACTTCCTACTATATTCTGACCCCTTTCCAACCAACTATCGTTACTCCTTCTTGCTTGGACGAGGCAACTGACTAAAAATGTACCAATCCCCGACCCCATAGGGAAAAGCAAAGGCCAAAATGTACTAATCCCCCACCTCCCTGGGAAGGCAACACAAAAAGAAATGAAATAATCCCCCACCCCCTCGGGCAAGGCAAACAGTCAAAGACCCCACAAAGCCCCACCCATGCCCCATGTGGGGGTTTACAGTGACAGGTGCATTAATTCCTGTATGAATCAACAGTCCTTCAATTACCGGTAACAACTCTAAAAATATTAAGACACAAATTGAGACCTGAAGCTTTGAGAGTATAAACGAAGGGCGCTCCAAGAGAGTAGCTATCAGGAGTTTTCTTCGGCATAAGAATAAACTCGAACAAAGTAAAAGAATATTTACTGGACAAACGGGACACAGCAGTTTGAAACAATCGCCAAAGTCGTCCTCTTTGTTGGTACCACGAAATAAACACAGAAAAAAATCTTGCAAAATTCCCATTCTCCATTAGCCATGAATTAAGGTCTTTTTAGCATTGTGGACGTTTTGATTCCTCTCCAAGAATAGCTCCAGCGACAGTCATTGATCACCCGATTCACACAAAATATTGATAAACAAACGCCCGCCTTTTTTCTTAACAGCGGCAAGGTCTTGGGTACAATTAAATTACCGTATATAACGTATCTATTTAACTTGTTTCTGTCCTCTTCGCTTTTCGTTGGCAACCCGCTGAAAAGAAAGATGGTAACTACTTAGTGTTGCTCACCGCTATTTTTGCGACATGTCTCTGGTGATCAGAGTTCCTCGGTAGTAGCAGTTGTTCCCAAGTCGTCATGAAACATGGTGAAACAAGGAATCCAGATTTTTGCCAGGGCGAAGCCAACGAAACAGAAGTTAACAGGGGTAAGCTTTCTATTTGAAGAATTGACATGATGATATTGAATTTGTCACCTTAAAACGTAGTAAACAAACGGGTCAAGTGTCGTGACATAGTCTGTATCAAGATTTTAACTTAGAACGGAGAAAATAAAGATTTTTAAGAATCCCTGTATTCATGTACATAGAACTAATAACACAGTTATATATTATAGTTTTTCTGCAGGTTAAAACAGGTTAAATACAACTTAGCCAACCATCAAAACTAGATCATTTATAATATAATAGCCAGGAAGAATTTCTTTTGAACGCATTTTTTCTCCCTAGACACCAAATGAAAATAACTAAAGAATTCTGACACGCTTCCTAAACAGAAATTCTTCTCTTGTTTGTCTTGATTACCTTGTATTATAATAGTTTTACAAGAAAAGAAATTTATTGGTTTTTTTGATGATCTGTCTAAATTAATTCTTCAAGGGTTTGTTGAACCCCTTTGCTGTGGAAGAAAGTAGAATGAATGCTTAGAATAAAAAACCTATCATTTTTTCTTATGTCTGCCAGTAAAAAAATATATTTCTTGTAGGCTGCCAGACTTTGCATAACTGAAACCAGACAGAAGTTGTTAATGTTCTCATTGTCTATTATCCAGCCTAGTATTTAATGAAATATTATTCAATGAAAGAGAGAAAGAATCTCAATATATTGATTGGGTCTGGAGTGGGTGTATTACTTAGACAATTTCAAGAACAGCACTATTTTTTAGAAATGCAGTATCCAAGCAAGTGAGAATTGCTACAGCAGGTTGTCTTTCCTTCCTTTCATGGAACACTTCATCTGTTGACTGTTTTAAATCCTCCCTCAATTAATTTGCAAGATTTAAACCTAGCCACTACTATGACTGAATAACTGCTGTCAGATCATTCCCTGTGCACTTAATTATTTTTTGTTTGTCAGCTCTATGAAGTTTATGATGATGAGAATGGAACAGCTTGTATCGCCTTTACTGTTCCCAAAGACCTGGCTGATGGCTACATCAACAACAAGAGAGAAGTTTATAAATTTAGGTTTGCACTTACCATGTAACTGCTGCGTGACGACAATAAAAATGAAAAGGGGTTCCTCACAGAAACAGATAATACGTTGCATCTTTTTTGGAGTGATTTTCATTTTATTGAAGTACAAGGATATCAAGGTGGCTGTCAACAATGACTACATTTTTAGCCATATCTGAACTACTAAAGCTTCAGTAAATAATTAGGAAATGGTATGATTTACTAGACAGTGCATTTCATGATTCATGGGCATGAATGATGTTTTGAAAGTAATCTCAACGGCTCATGCAGTTTGAGAACTTTCAAAACATCGCAAGTGACCGTAAATCACAAAATGCACAAGCAAGTTCATACAATTTTTTATTTATTATATACTCAACAGAATTGCTCCATTGCTGTGTTTCAGAAACTGGATTACTCTTTTCAGTATATTTAACATTTTTCTGCAAGGGCATTCTGGATGTTAAGTGATAGATAACCAATGAGGTGCCAAGTTGGATATACATGTAATCATTTTATATCCCGCAAGCCCAAGTAGATAATTGTTGTTTTATTAAAAACTCCAGGATGAACAACTCTTCTTTGGTCTTCCCCGGGTACAAGGTAGTATTGTTGCATAAAGCATTGATTTTTGCCTCGGTCAATTCCGGTCCAAAACAGCTTTTGTCAGCCATTTTTTCACAGTGATGCAAAAATGTTTTCAGCTTGCTTTATTGCTGACACATACCTTGACCATATCAGGTACAGCAGGTAATGAACTGATAGTCTGTGTCCGGCGTGCCGATGAAAATGGTGGAAATCTGATATCCACAGTTCAGTTTTTAATAAATAAAATGAAATATCCTTAACTTTTTTGTCTGGAAAGGTTTGACAAAGTGTTTGACCAGGATTGCAAACAAGATGAGATTTTTGAAGAAGTTGCACAAGGAGTAATAGACAAGTAGGTTATTGATGTACTTGAAGAAAATTGCCTCCGTTAAGAATATAAAATGACTTTAACAGCTGTAGCTTTAATACTAATAAAGTTTTGATTTTACAGTTATCAGAAATCTGGTTTATTCTTAACTGCCTTTTTGTTTGTTGTTTTCAGTGTTTTGACAGGCTACAATGGTACCATTTTTGCATATGGTCAGGTACTCATAAATAAAATTTGTTTTTCTGTTAAATTCTATCGATGTCCTATGGACTGACATAGCGAAGGTCTTTTGATAGCTCTCTGGATTAGCTCAGGAAAAAGTCATCAATGTCGACAGTAATACAATCAAGTGTTTTGTTTACTTGCAGACAGGTTCTGGTAAAACGTTCACAATTACAGGTGGCGCTGAGAGATACGTGGATCGTGGGCTAATTCCCAGATCACTATCCTACATCTTTGAGTATTTTGAAAAGGTCAGTAAGAAAGGTCACGTTGGACACAGTTTGTTACCTAAAATTTCATAGTCTATTATTCCGTTAAGTACATGTAAGTAATATACATTCTTTTGTGCCTCTCACATGTTGTTGCAAGCAAGCTTCATCCCAGCAAGGCTTCCTCTGCTCACAGTAACTACATAATGGAAAACTACATCAAGATTACAATGTATACTTGTATAAAACTGACAGAGTAACGTCTGTTATGTCTCACTCCCAGGAGTTAATGGGTTAATAATAATAATAATAATAATAATAATAATAATAATAATAATAATAATAATAATAATAATAATAATAATAATAGTTAGTTAGCTGCTTGTTTGTTCAGCCTAACTCTTGTGTTTTGCCACTGTGCAAAAATATGAAAAGACCAATTTGTGACATATCGTGTTGATTTTGGAAAGGATTTTTCCAACAAGGCTTTTTCTTCATCGGCTGTTTTCAATTCTCTGAACTTTCTGTTATGCATCATTTTTAATAAACCTTCTTCAACCATTGACTGCAACAAAGAAAGGACTGAAGGAAAAGAACATGCCTACAAGGTCCACTTATTTTTCTTGTGACTGTTCTAACATCTTCCCCTCACAATTGGAAGCTTTGGCCGGACTCCCGAGCGACACGCTTTTTGTGGACTGTTTTTGAAGCCACTCAAAAAGCCTGCAGCATGTCATATTGTTTTTAAACCCGATAAAACACTGCTCCTTGTTTTTTGAACATTACATCATCACCATCATCAGTATCGTTATCGTCATTATTTTCAGCACTCAGAAGCAGTGTTCACTGCTCACATTTCATACCTTGAGATATACATGGAAAATGGATATGATCTCTTGGATCCCAAACATGAGGCTTCTAAACTAGAGGATTTGCCGTAAGTGGATTGCCAAAACTCAGAGTTACTAGAGATTAAAGTTTACAACTGTATCAACTTGGTTTATGCGTTCAACACCCTTTAGTGTGAAGAGCCACAATACCTCATTGCAAATAATCAGTGTCATCTTTTCAATTTTATCAGTTACATGTTTTCACCCTGTTGATCATATGGTGAGTGCTTTCCTTTTGTCAGAACTGGCTGGCCAGAAACCTCTTGTTTGCAAAGAAAATGCGACAATTTGAAGGAACACTTTCATGATAATGTCTTGCATTCTTCTGGAGGAATATAATACATGTATCATCCTTGAGGTGTGTTAATATGAAGGCGTTGTACAATTAGTCCTTCCAAAATTGCCCGCTATGGCGGGTCAGTTCGGTCAAAATGAAAGTGCTAGGTATAAGTTTAAGTTGTCCAATACACTGAATACACTGTACAACGATACCATACAATGAGATTTATTGAACAAGATCAACTCCAGCCTCTCTTTTATTCAAAGGCTTGGTAAACTGAGCACGGAACTGTAAAAATTTATTTAATGGTCTATTCTATAATGATTCCATAAATGAATTTCATTATGCAGCTCAGTATTGGACGTGTATGTACAAAGCTGCAGTTTCTAGACTGATGGTCTCAACACATGCTTCTTACATTGTAATTATTTTTCTTTCCATAGGAAAGTGACCCTTTTCGAAGACAGTGACAGTAATGTTCATCTAAAGAATCTCTCTTTACATCAAGCTAATAATGAAGAGGAAGGTAAAGAAAAACTTCTTTACGAATGACATAAAACATGATTAGTATCTAATTTTCATAAGTTTGAACTGCAGGAATCGAAATACATGATAAATGGCACTATCTCAGTTAAGCGGCAACTTAAAGTTGGGAAGAAAGCCTGAAGAAATTGATGCTTATTAACCCATCGACATCCAAACTGGCCGAAACCGGCCAGACTTTATATTTTACTCTGTCTATTTATGCCAGACGATTTTACTCATCAATGGGGAACCCCTGGGAGTCAATGGGTTAAAACAGGCCTAATGTTTTCAAGACTGCGAGATTTTGAAAAAGTTTTATTATTTTTAAGGCACATATTAGGCTAATATGATCTCTGCCTCCAATTTAACAGTATTCAATTAAGCTTAGTATTATATTCCTTATTGCATTCTATGAATTAAGTGTTTTAAGATTTTATTGCTTGATCAGATTATTGATTAGATCTAATTTTCTTTCTTTTGTTATGTAATGATTCAATGCAAATATGGGTTGCAAAGTTTTATAAATAAACTATCTCTCTCTTGAACCCCTAAATTTGTGATTGCGCTGCACTTTCTTCGCAACTGCTTAAGTTTCTGGGTACTAATAACTGCGATGATCTCCATCTCTCATGAAAAGCTTCATAAGTTCATTACTAATTAACAATATTAATAAATAGAGGATATTACATGGCCACGCAGAGATACGACAATGTTGAAAAATATTTAATGAGTGAGCACAGCAAACGAGTGAAATATTTTTCAACACGAGAAGAGAAATGTTGTATCTCCAAGCAGCCATGTAATATTCTATTTATTCTATAAACACCAATGAAAATAATACTATATCATTTTACGAAAGGCATTGAATGGCGCGATTTTCCTATATACAATGTAACCACAGCAACAGTAATTTTTTCACATGTGAAAATAACATGGCTTTTATCTTCATGTGTGAAGATATCATGTTTTGCGCGAAAGCTCACTTGGTATTTCATTGGTGTTTATACATGTATAATTATAATTACTGATGTTTTACTCAAAAGGGTAATAATAATTATTGTATGGTTCAAGTTAAGCAGTCAGTGGTTTAACGTTAACAACTCTACACATAACAGTACACACATGTTAAATGGTGTTCGTTTTTTCTTGAATCGCAGCTACAAAATAATATGCAACTTTATTTCCTTTTTTTATTGTAGCTCTTAATCTTTTGTTCCTTGGAGACACAAACAGGATGATTGCTGAAGTGAGATGTTTTAGCAGTAATAATAATAATATTGTATTTTAATAATTGCATTTGGGGATCCTGGGTGCCTTTCAGAAATTATTGCCGGCACAGGCCTTAACAGGAAAGGGACCAATGGATTTCTTTTAATCTAACATAACAAAAAACATTTTAGATGAAATGAGCAAATTTTGAGGCTAAGATTACCCTGAAAAGATGATATGTTTCCAAGACCAGAAAAAGAAAGAAACAATTATTGCAAATTTCCATATATGCCTTGAAACATTTTCCTTTTAGATAGAGATTATTTAAATGTCTCCTGAAAAGGGTCGTGACTTTTACAAAAAACTTGCCCCAGATTACAGAAGTATAGATCTGGGACTTTTTATAGACTGTAATCAGGCTGGTAATTGGCAGCCAACCATTATAATCCTTAAGGTAAGGCAACAATTATCCCCATTCATGTTGCGTTGAGTGCTACACAAGTTGTTTGTATTAGATGGTACGTCATTCACCATTGGTTTGCCCTAGACATTAGTCTCAGTACAAAAAGCTCCGGTTACGTCCAAAGTATCACTCTGTGAGCTCTTTAGTTTTTTTAAAGGAGTACCTTTACTGTTTGCAAAATTTTATTCCCACCCTCCCTCCCTTCAGAAGTTTTGTGGTCGTCAAGTTTAATAAATTTGGGTTCACTTCTCGGTACACGCTTCGGTTAAGTCTCCCAACAACTTCCCCAAGCTTTGGTGTTTTTCATACTATGCCATTTTACGCTCTCTATCTGCCTTTGTTCTTGTCCGATCCAGCACGTGCCGGTGGAGTCGGCTCGTAGTGCTGGGGAGATAAGGAGGCTTGAGCTATTTTTACCGCATACACTCTTCCCATTATAGCACGATGCTGGCCGGAGGTTTAGCTTGTAGTGCTGTGGAGAGTTAGGCTTGTACATGTATATCATTATTTGGCATTTTAATACCGACCTACAACTTGTCTGATCTGGCGTGGTTCTCATGCGTCAGAGAGATAAGTTCAGGCTTTTAGTCATGCTGCGGAAGTCGTCTGTCACGCCGATCATGGAGGGGTGT
Organism: Montipora capricornis; assembly: GCF_036669925.1. NCBI lineage: Eukaryota > Metazoa > Cnidaria > Anthozoa > Scleractinia > Acroporidae > Montipora > Montipora capricornis. The sequence continues at coordinate 20,969,371 of NC_090894.1, read as the reverse complement.
TCCCCCCTTTACACCAACACTGTCTTTTGTGTTTTGTTATTGTAGTGTGTCTTGAATATAAATACCCACGGGAACTGCGACATTAATGAATTAAATAATAATGCTGCATCTGTGATCTACAGACACCAATGAATCAGGCATCCACCAGATCGCACTGTATCTTCACAATTCACATCTCATCGCGTAGTCCTGGAAGTGCCACCATTCGCAGAGCCAAGCTACACTTGGTTGATCTTGCAGGGTAAGGCTGTTAGTTGGCATCATGTTGTGATCTTCCAGTGAATTACATAAATTTCTGATGTTTGTGGGTATTCCTAGATGGTCATCCATTGAGATATTGATCTGAATAGTCCAATGAGGTTAGAGCGACTTTCTTATGACCTCGAAAAACAAATGTAAAAACAGAACGTAAACAAAAATGCTAAACATTTAATTGGCTTATCGAACAAAATCAAACAAGGGCGAATTTTTATTGGCTTAGTGAACGCAGATGCAAACAACATCATCTCTCCATGGAACTTCTGGAAAGCGATTGGCATTTCGCTTTGACATCATTTGAAATGCAGTAATGTGATGGGCAATCAAACTGTTTACTGCCCATATTAGGAGTTTCCATGTCAGGAATAAGGAGAAGATGTGTTTTAATTAATTAATCTTGCCAAACATTGGTCTGTGAAACAAATTGCAAACACTTTTTCAAGGCCATACAAAAGTTGCTCCAACTCTGCATTTATTCTGTAAACTTTCAGATCTGAGAGGGTTGGAAAAACCAATGTTGGTGGCACGTTACTCGCAGAAGCCAAGTATATCAATTTATCTCTTCACTATCTTGAACAGGTAGTAACTGTATAACATTACACATTACTTCTCTACAGTTGTTAATGTTATGCAATAATAAGATTTGGATTTTCAGTTACGTCAAGAAATGTGTTTAACCCCTTGACGCCTAAACGCGCCTGAATCGGCCAGACTTTATCTATCTAATGCCAGAGTATTTTACTCTGTCTAATGCGAGTCAGTTTTACTCATCAATGGGGAACCTTCAGGAGTCAACAGGTTGATTAAATGCCTAGAACTTAAATTCATCTTCCAAATCGGCACCCTTAATCCTCACGGTATTAACGAATGCTTTTCATTTATAATAACTAATATATTCCTATTTTTCATGTTGCCATGTTACCACCAATAGCGTAGCTCCTACTCTACTATATAAACTACACGTAACCCATATTATTCCTCTATTCGCTCTGACAAAGGGCTAACGTTCAAAACATCAGCTTTTAGAATCTCCGTGCGGTGGCCAATTTACATTATCGACTCCGTTGATAAAACCAAATTTTTGTATACTACTTCCCCACCGACGCAGCACCACAGTTTCTTTAGAAACTACCCCCTTCATTCATTTGATTAAATGCCTGTTGATTTGGATAAGCGTCATAAAGTGTCTCCTTGCTCTTCTACGTGTACCCAACAAAAGTGTCCCCTATCTAGACTCTGAGCACTCCTCAAAAAAAGATTGACAGCTGCTACCCTAACTTAAATGTAATGCTAACCTTAACACTTGCCACATTGTTGGGAAGAGGTTGTAAAATACTTAGACTTAATGGGGACACTAAGTTTTTGGAATCCAAATAAACTGGGTATGCTTCTAATTACTTTCTGGACATAATAAGTGTAGATTTTGTGGTATATATTTTTTGAAATACTGTTGTCATTGTTGTCTGGAAGGTGATTGTGGCATTATCAGAGAAATCAAGAAGTCACATCCCATACAGGAACTCTATGATGACATCTGTTTTGAGAGACAGGTACAGTGGCATACTGACTGGGTTTAAAGTGCACTTAAACCCAAATATATTTTGTTCCTAATATAAATCTTCCCATCCTAGGCAAACATATGTCAGCATTGTTACCCAGAATTTTGCTTTTTCTGTGCTGTGCATGCCACGTAAACCTGGTAGAACTAGCAGTAATTTGGACCCACGACCGTCATGTGAGAGGCATGGCTTTACTCCTGATTTTACTTGTCACAAACTGCTTGCACTCCTGTTTTCAAAGAAATTTTGCATTGCAAAGCAATTTGTGATGTGAAATGCCTCTCACATCACGGTCGTGGGTCCAAATTACTGCTAGTTTTGATAGCTCTGTGCTTCTTGCCTGGCAGATAAAAAGCATACATGTAATTTTGAGGTAAGAATCATCAAACATGTTTGCTTTCCGTGGAAAGATCCATATTGTAGACTGAAAACATTGGGTTTGGGTGCACTTTAAGAACTGGACCAGGTTCCTTGATACTAGGTTAATAGCCTAATTAGCCAAGTAGTATCATAGTTGTTGTGTCATCGTTGTATTTAATGCTGGCTTAAGGACTGCCTTAAGTTAGTAACCAAGCAACCTGGCCCTTGTGATATGAAATAAAAATACAAATAATATTATTTTTGCACTGATGAGTCTTGTAATCTGGATACTATATCAAATAGTACAATTAGGGCACAAGGCTACCAAGGTGATTGGACAAAAAACATGAATGTGTGGCCACCTTGGGCTTCCTGTTACATGCTCCAGATTCCCCACACTTTTAGTACTTTCTCTTATATTCATTTGATTAGTACAGGATATAGCTCTGTTGTGTTTAGCATAAGGGTCCTTTGTTTGTGTTGTATCTACAGTAATTATATTTGTGTCCATTGTATTCTGAACCAGTTGTGGGAGTTGTTGTAATAGCAGCCTTGTAATGCACATGGTATGAATTCATGGTATTTATGTGATCTTGGAGTAGTCAGCTCCACAGCCAACAATATTATTATTAGCTTAGAGGAAAAGCAGTCAAGAGTATCCTAGAAGACACGACTTTATTCAGATTGACCAGAATGCAAGCTAAAACACTTTACATCCACATGATCAAGGCCGGAATTTTATGTACAATGCCAGTCAGATTTTGTCGGAAGACTTGGGGAAAGATCTGGAATTGGTTTTTTACAACATGGAAAATTCTTCTTTTTCCCAATTCAGTGTTGCATGGCAATTTTCTTGGGAGTATTTAGCTTTGAAATTAACAGTAGAGGTTGAGTTAAAGAGGGGATTGGTGTTTTAAAGAATGTGATGATGAGCATTGTGGGTTATAGAGGGGGGTGGTTGATGACTTAAGCAGCTTGACTCTGCTGAGGCTGATCTAGCAATTAACATAGCTTAAATCCATCAATGATCAGTCTTCTCTTTGCCTCTATTTCAGTCTTGGAGGCAACTGCATGACAACAATGATAGCGACATGTTCACTTGAGAAGAAAAACCTTGATGTAAGGAAAGTTGCTTATTAAGAAAAGTAAATAAACACTGGTTAGATCGTGTTAGTTGAATGGCTTGTTGCATGTAGGGTCAATAATTGTACAATTTTAGGCTGAAATTTGATCAGTTCGTCATCGTAGGTTTTTCATTATTTTGGATTCGGTTCATCTTCTTTTTTTTTTAATTTAAGCCGAAACACAGAGGCACAGCTCAAACAATCACACCAAGTGAAATAAAAGCAAAAATAAATAGTAGGCCCCGGACAAAGTTAGGAAAGCCCAAGCATAACTGTGTAAACGTATGCCAAGGTTCATAATGCCCTCAGCTGAACACCTCTTGAAGCTTGAATACCTTAGTCTAGGGCTTGAGCCAGGTTTAATAACATGCACTTCTTGCACAATCCTTTCTAGGAATCAATTTCAACTTGTCGATTTGCGCAGCGAGTGGCAATGATCAAGAATGATGTTCTGCTGAACGAGGAAATTGATCCCAAGCTGGTTAGTTGAGTCTCGTTGATGCAAAGCAAAGTGAATTATATTTGAATGCATTGATTTTTGCTGATATTGTTTTTTCAATTATTGTTTACAATAGATGATAGCACAGCTAAGAGCAGAAGTACAGAGGCTGAAAGATGAACTTGCAATGGCTACAGGTCAGGAATATACGGGAGAATTAACTGAGGACGAAATGGACAGGTACTGACAGTGTCAAGACTTTTTTGCATGATATATTGTGCAGTAAGCATTTACGAGCAAAAGAAGAGCTTTGGAGAGATTTTTCCGCTGCACAAATGTGCCTAAGTCTCAGTGGTGGATGGAACGCTTTTTCCTCATCCGCTTGTCCCATATTTTTTTTCCAGACGGAATGGTTTAGCATCACCCCGTTTACGTAAAACGGCAAACATCGGCTTGCCGTTTCACATTTCACGTAAATTGAATGAAGTTTGTGACTTTAGCTTCGCGTGACCCACCGCAACTCGGTATGGACTCTGTTTATCACGAGTATTTAATAAAAAACAAAAACAAAAATAAAAAATGGGAGGAGTCCTTTTAAACATTGTTTGTAGAAAAAGACGCTATCAATATAAAATGAAAATCCTTACCCGTCAAGTTTTGCGAGTTAAGATGAAGCTGTTTTGAGAGTCAACAGAGACTCAGCCTGGGCTCAAGAAGAAAATTGTGGTAAGGAGTCAGTTTACACAGTTATGAACGATCTATAACCATGAAACCTAATTTTTCCTTGTTTGACTTACCGAAAAATGGTTTTGGGATTCTTTTTTTCCTCAAACAATTTGTTATGTAGAAGAAAAACGAGAAGAAAATTCCACGTATTATCAGCAAACGCGAAAATGCCAGAAAAATGCTTACTTTCACGGAGAAGCGGCAACCGCCAACGCGAAAAATGGCGGGAAAGTCGTGGTCACGTGGTCACGTTTGCGTTTGGGAACGCTTTCGGCTGAAGTACAGGATACAGAGCCACTTTTGAAGAGGGTTGGCTGCAGGGGCTCTGCGGCTCCACAGTTAACACGATTGTAGGGCCGCGGAGCCAATCAAACATATACCTTCCTCGTTCTTTTAAACGCTAACACGACTGTGGAGCCGCGGAGTCACTTTAGTGATACTGCTTCCGGAGTGGCTCTGTATTCTGTAGTTGGTCCACGCGTTCCACGCAGGCAGTTCCTTTAATATTACAAGAAATTAGAGTGAAAACCAACAGAGAAAAAGGTTGGACGTATTTTGGAACTCAAAAGTCACACTCAATGTCATCCAT
>NC_090894.1:20936816-20954316 GCF_036669925.1 Montipora capricornis | reverse complement strand
CTTTTTTTCCTGCTGTTGGCCTACATATGGTAACTTCGCGCCTTCATAAACTATTATTATATGGAGGAAATTCGTTCGGTTTCTTATGCGTAGAAGCAGGATTACACTTGTCGTAATATTGGTGTTCGTTATTCTCTGTGGCTGTCTTATTAGGTACAAGGAGAGCTTTACTCGACTACGGTCTCTCAAAACCGAGATCGAACATCTTCAACATCTTTTGGAAAAAGCAAAAGTCAAGATGCAAAAAGATTTCGAAATCTGGTGGGCAGAACAAGCAGCGTTTAGTAAGGTTAGCTATTGGCATTTTAAACACAGAGGAAATGTTTCTCGTGTTTTCCTGGTTGTAATTCCTCACCGTAAAGCTACAGCTTTGTGTCTTAAACACGAAAAACATTACAGGGGGCATTTGTTAGCTCAACTGTTTTGAAACGTGTAGTATGCAAGTTAGATGATGTGTGTTCAATATAATTCGTAAGAAGAGTGTTTCTGGGTTTTTTTTAAAGCCTTCTCCGCACAAGCGACGCAAGCATTAATTTACGCGAAATACGTAAACTCGACCGCCGTCATCAACGCCGTTATCGTCGTTATCATCATCATCATCATCATCATCATCATCATCATCATCATCATTATCGTTGTCATCATCATCATCATCATCATTATCGTTATCATCATCATTATCGTTATCATCATCATCATCATCATCATCATCATTATCGTTATCATCATCGTCATCGTCATCATCATCATCTGGAAGAACCTCTCGAAGAACGCGAAGACTGCTGACCTGATATGGAAAGTTGGATTTACTTGACATTAATGGCAATACACAGTTGTCGGCCATCCTCAGCAATGCGCTCGTGTTGCAGAAAATGTTGTGTCCCTAGGCTGTGGGAAGTTGTTCAGACATGACTTAAAAGCCCCAGAGGAACAGAGCCCGGAGAGCTGGATAGAATCTTACAATATTTATGATAATAATAGTTCTCTAGGCAAAGACGGAATTTACACATTTTACGGAAATAACAAATTGATCACTTTTTTGACGATGTAAATGGTTCATCTTGTCTTCCTTCAAACAAGCGAACGAAACGCCCGGCCTCAGAAACAGCACCAACCCTGTTTCCCTTGATTTTATTTTTAGGCCATTATTTTCTTTCGTTTTCTTTGGTTAAAAAACATGGCGACTAAGCTTTATGGCACTCTATGTTAGAACGTGGAGTTGCATCATAGTTAAGCTCGTATCCATTTTTCTTTTTTCTTCAGCCACCCGAAGAAGTCCGGGCCGCATGGAAAACCCCTCCGATATCCCCCAACCGACCGCCGTCTGCATCGAGGAGGCGTGACCCGGACCCTGGAGGTTCTGCTGTTCCTGTAGGAGAGGAGTTGTCCCGCTACACACGGCCAGGGAAATTCGTATCCAAATTAAGAGCTGAAGCCCAGTTAGCATCATCTGGATTAACGGCTGTTAATCGGCCTCCGCACGTCTCCAGTTCAGAGAGTGGTATCAGCAGCTTGGCAGCTGGAAGTGGTCAGGGTAGCAGCTCAGTGAATGCTCTACGAAGCAAATCAGGGTGAGACGGGGTCTGCGCTGTCTCCGGTGTCTGCTCCGATCTGCGGCACACGGTCTGGATGATAGGGAAAGTTGAATCTACAATCCTGGTCAAAACTGTAGGGACATTTCGCGCTTTCCACCCCCCCCCCCCCCCCCCGCCTCCATTACAATATTGATTTTTCACGGTCTCCGAATTCAAGATCCGTTCATCGATCGCTCGCATGTTTCAACAATAGAGAGCTTTAGATTCTACGACGAGGACGAGGACGAGGACGAGGACGAGGACGAGAACGAGTACGAGTTTTGACTGCCCGTTTATAGCGAAAATACTAAGGAAATTTATAACCCGTTCGCTTAATCTTACTCTTTGATAGCAGTATAGGTTGTTCAATTATTCTTATTGCTGGTAACTGAGCCTTTTTGCTCATCAAAAAATGCCAAAATTGCTACCGTGTTGTTGACTTGTTTTGATTCGACGACATTTTTGCAAAATCTCGTACTAAAATGACGACGGCATTACGTTTTTCCCGCCAAAATGACGCTGGTTTGCGCGCGCGCTCACTGTTATCTTATGAGAAAATCTCGTACTTGTAGTCGTTCTCGTACTAGAATCTAAAGCTCTCTACTGTCTGGGAGGAAGGGGGGCGCGAAAAAGGCAGCGAAAGAAGAACACACGTTGCTCATATAACGATGGAAGCATGTACAGTAAATTGTCTACATTTCGCTTGTTTCCCGAAGTCTTTTGACTCGGATTGTAGTTCTACTTTCCCGACCATTATGACGCTTCCGACTAAAACAATTTTTAATGGAAACGTGTGTCTGAGATGATCTGTGTCCTATCGGCCACACACCATGTTTCGCCTTGAAACACGTGTCATGTCGCGCCCAATCAGACTTAAGAAAAGTTTGCGCCTTTTTCTCCTCGCTTCGGAGAAGATTAGTGGTACGCTTGTCTGCGATCGCTTCAGATTATAATAAATGGGAACATTTCCCTGCGGTTTTTACGATCGTCTGCGATAAGACAGACGCAGACAGCTTCCGATCGTGTAGCAGACCGTTGCAGATCATATGGAAAACAGGCTTTACGATTTGTATGCGTTAACATAAATCTTCAGTAAGAAAGTCAGAATTTGCACAAAATCGAAATAGTAATGGGCTGGTCACAAGACTGTTTGCGGCAGACCATCTCAAATTTCCCGTCACTGGCGCTTTTTGTTGGGTTTTGGTTTAATTAATGAGAATTCGATTCGAGCGAAATCCAATGGGGTTTTATGCAAAGGGCCAATATAGTGATCTTCGTTTTTGTTTCACCTGTGGTGCTAGCTAGAGTATTTTACTTTCTTTAGTTGGTTTTCGGTACTTTTCATCAATAGCATCAAAGCTTTGTACCAACTCGCTCTTCAGATTATGTATAAAACGCTGTCTTTGTCTGCCTCTTTTTTAGTTCCGGCAGTGACGTCATATCCGGTTCGGGGTCAATCAAACTGACAGGTGACAGCCGAGCGGATGCCGACATCTTAGCTTTCATCAAGGCGAGGCAAACCCTCTTACAGCAGAGAGGTGTGCTACTTTGAGATCGACTTTTTCAATGAAACGGTACATTTGGCTCGTATCAAGGCTTGGAAAAGTAAAACAAGGGATTAAATTCCACATGTCCACATATTTTTTTAATTTTCCTTTTTAAATTCCCCTAAACCTCGATGTCAAGAATTAAGATACAACTGCTACAACCAGACTTTCGCTTCTGAGCAAGCGCACGTGTACTTTGCGTGCTCAAACTCCACTTGTGGTGAACTCTAGGTAGTTCCAGTCCTTTGTGGGGGCTAACCGCCAGTGAAGCGCTCACCACAAAGGACCGGAGCGACCCAGAATTCAACAGGAATTTGCTAATGGCGAAATGAGAATTCTCATTACCTTTGCTCAAACATTTTAGTACTAGGAAAAAACAAACGAACGAACAAGCAAACAAACATGGTTGGCTACCGGGATGTATACAGCTCCTTAGGTCCTATAAGCGACATAGACCGCTGTCGTAAATGTCGGCCATTTTTTAGTCTTTAATGAGACCCACTGGCCTCATTTTGGTTTAGGCCATCGTAACTTATTGGGTAATGAAAAAGGTCTATTAAATTGATTGAGCAAGGAGAAGGAGTGCAACAGGTTTAGCACTTTGGTATCTACCCGAATTTTCATTATATCAAGTCTTCTTTTGTTTTGTGTTTTAACCCTTTGTTGTCAGAGTGCCCTTTAATTTTCCTTTTCCCGCGAATTTTTTTTTTTCATTCTTCGGACTCAAAATAATATTTCTCGCTTCGTATTGCATCGTTTTAGTCCAAATAAACGCTTAAAATTAAGTTCATTTAACAATCTGCCAGCAGATATTTTTTTGCAATTTAATACCTTTTGTAAAAATTTGCATACTAGTGCTTGTCAAATGTAAACATTCTAGAGCACATAAAATACAACCGAAAATTTTTTACTTTGTCTTCGTCGAATTCTTTTGCAAAACACAGCAGTTTTCCGTCCAAAGGAAAGTTTTTCCTAAATTCATTAGCAATCACCATTCCAAGTTTCAGAGAAATTGATCCATCGGCAAATATTTTACGAATTTTTTTAGCGAAGGCGATGAAAGCGTAATCCAATTAGGGGCAGATTTGGGCAACCTTGGGCCACGCAATAGACGCTTCCAGTCGGTCATAAATATATTTTCATAAAAAGTCCCCAAATTGAAAAATATTCCATCAGAAGACAAGAACACCATTATAAAAGCTTATTCTACGCAAAAAGTAGGTTTTGGAAGTAATTTGGAAGGTGGGAAAGACGTTTCTGGCCCATGGTTTCATAACGCCACGTGGAGACAAATTTCATTACAAAACTTTTGAGACGCTCACCTTTATTTCACATGAGTATCCCTTACAGTTTGCCATAAAAACAATCCAAACGTCTTCGCTTGACTATAACGAAGCTTTCTGTGTAATTTTTTTGTCGTTTAGACTAAAATTCGTTGTTTTTTTGCCCTTCGAGTTGCCCTCGGGTTGGACGGCCATGGAAGGCAATTTTTGCAAGATCGTAGAATGATGTCATAGCAACCGATTTCGATAAAAGTTGGCCAGTGATTGGCTACTTGTATAAACTTTCATTGTTCTAAATTTGACGTAAATCAGAAGTAACGCAACGATTTACGACATTTTCAGAAAATCGATCTATTTAGATCGATAGCGCGAGTGCGTGACTAGAAAGAGTTAAGGTAACAGATAGCAGTTGCTGGTTCGTCTGGATGGCAAGGGTGAAAACACTTCCACGGGGCCAGTGGACAAGTCATGCTCCAGAAAACAATAGGAGAAGGATTTTTCTTTTCAAACAGCGGGGATAGAAGCTCAAGTCTCTGGCTTCTCCTCCCTACCCCGCCTCCCCCTCCCTTAAGAACATTTGGCATCTCCTCTCTCTCCCCCTGGTAAAAAAAAATTGTTCAGGAGTTCTGTGCCTGCTCCATTTTAAAGGTGGCTGACACCGAGACGAGCCTGGAGCTGCCGTAAAAAGAAATCAATTTAAAATAAAAAGAATAAAATATCTCTTCTAAGAAGCATGTCGCCATACTTTATTTACTGTTCTTTTCAATTGATTGAATATTTTAATTTACAAATTGGTGGTTGTTTTATATTGTAATAAATGTACAAAAAAGGTTTCATATAGATACATTCCTAGACGCCTGCATTGACGAGTAGGCAACCAAAAAAAAAAATGGAAAAATATATCTACACAATTGAAATTTGTCTCGTACAAAAACTCAAAATTATCAATAGCAACTGAATGCGGAATACTAAATTAATTCAACTTCCAACAAAACCTGTCACATTATTTAAAGTACTCTAAAAAACAGACAACAAGAGTCCATAACAAGAAGCGTAGAATACTTTACTACTGAACTGGAGAAATTTTGATATAAGTCAGTTTAGGATAGCAAGATTGTCTGGTCTCAATCCCACGGGAAACAAGTCAATATCTAAGGATGGTGATTGACTGGAGAGGTCAGTTTCGCAAGAAAGTCGATCAAAAAATAACTCGGTCTTAGCGCCGTTATTTACGGTACATATGAGAGAAAGAATAGACCCTCACACTATCTGGACAATTTAAGCAATTCTCTCTTATAGACACCTGGTGCCGGTTGTTCAAAAGGTGGATAACGCTCTCCACCGGATGAACACTAGCAAAACCAAATGAGTTATCCACCCTTCGAACAACTGATACCTGAAAAATTCAGGCTTCTTCACCGGGATTCGAACCCATGACCTATGCGATGCTGGAGCAATGCTCTACAATGCAACTGAGCTATGAAGCCACTCAGTTGGGAGCAGGTCAATTTGAGACGACTGTTTTAAGTTAAAATTGTCCAGATAAATACAAGGATGACTTTTCTCTCTCGTCTATTAATATACATTTATTTCATACATTTATTCCAAGTTGCGTTCTCTAATATTAAATCGGTTTTAGAATTTTTAAATTTATTTGTAATCAGCTGGACATAAGGACTCGGGACGTCATGATCTGAGATCCAAAATTTACACAATCATGACAGCCTCCTAAATCGTTGATCTTGTGTTTCGAAATTTTAGAAAATAGCAAGAAAAGGTCTTAGCCTAACTCGCAACTGGAACTTCTTGGTATCAAATGGTGTGAAATCTGGGTACAAGACAACTCCTCAACCAGTGAAACGTCACAGCTCATGCTTTAATAGGATGACGAAAGCGGGATCAGGGACCCGTTTCTCGAAAATCCCGACACTTGAGCTTTTAGAGGCCGTAAAGCCATTTGTGGAACTGCCATCCGCTTGCTTCAAAAAGCTGATTTTTTAGTATGTCTTCAAGCAAGATGGAAGTGAAAAGTGATGAATTAATTCCTCCCCCCTTCTTAACAAACAGAGGGAATTGTGACAAAGTTTTGGGACTTAAGAGAAACGGGAACTTGAAAGGCCCCAGGTCAGATAAAGCTTCAAATTTTCATGCTACCCAGTATAAGTAAATTACGCACCTTAAAAAAGCGTAATGCTTTTGCTTAAAACTATAAAAACTTGACGCTTACTATTTCCAGAGAGTGAAACGACCTAAGTGAAAGTTTGGGTATTGATATATACCAACATGTACATGAGCCGACATAGAGGATAATGAGACAAAATCTACTAGGAAATCTTCAATTATTGCCCATACTTAAGCGATCTTAAATTTATGTGTGCAAGATCATATCCAAAAAACTACGTTTTGGTTTTGGCCGATTACAGACACTTGCGCTGCTTCGCCGATTTCACGAAATCCGCTACGAATTCGGAATCGCGTTTAAACCAAAGTAATCCTGGTACAGTTCCCGCTTTAGTGAACTGACTCCGCCAAAAGTCGAGACGAAATGAAACTTCACAATTGATCAAGCAAATTACAATTGCCCAAATTGTTCCTTCGCCGATGCTTAATTCGACAGACCATTTGTGTAAACGACAGCCCCGCTTGAACATGTAAATACCTGCACCTCCTAAGCCCGTTGTTAACCGTTTTTCTACAAAGAATTTTTTCAGTTCAGCGAAGGTGTACAGCTGTTAAATATTGTTATTCGAATCACCAGAACAAAGCAGATCGCCTCCTATTACTACAAGAAAGTAAATGGAGGATACCTTATTGATACCCTGCATGATCTTCGCAAGATCTACAAATCCAACCGGATTTCCTATGAGGAAAAGACTATGTAGAGAAATTAAAGGTGATTAAATCATTCTAATGGTTGTTAGAAAGCACACATGTCTGCCCTAGGTCCGTAAATATTTGCTCTCTTCTATCACAAGGAGGTAAAAAACGCGACCATCTAACCTCACCCCTATTTTCTACCCATGCCTTTCCCTACCCCTTGCGTGCAATGAAGTTCATTTCTACAAAATAAACTTCTGACTACCTGTAAAATCAAAGCGAGTCGTTTTATAACTACCAAGGTAACGTATGGTTATTAAAAATTTCATCCTTGGATGAAGGTTTGCAGTCATTGCATATAAGCCATAATATCATACATTATGCTCCAAATATGGGAAAACTGACGTGTAATTCACTTTGACCATATAGGGTAAATGCACGCGTTATAATTATTTAATTGAAGATACTTGATGAGATTTCAGAGCTTAACAGCTATATACGGAAACGATGTCAACTTGCTGAATAAAAATTCTCTTTGATGTGAGCGTGTAGTTTTCTTTCAAATCAGATTTCTCATATCAGAAGCAGAGTTTGTATAATCTACTGGGTGTGTCTGCATATGAGATGGCTGTGACCAACTGAACACCACGCGCCTGTTTCGTAAGCTTTCTGTCATTGTATGTCAAAAATATGTAGACTCAAGAGTGTACCTTATCAGCCTTCGACCAACTCGATCCTGGAAAATAACTGTCACTTTATCCACATTTAGTATATACCACACAAGTGAATAATGCTTTCGTCGCATTCTGATTGGCTATAGTACTTGCTATTAACCTCTGAGCAAACGGGGAAAACAAAATGCTTCCCGGTTTCGTTTCGGTTACCGAGGAGCAAATTGTATCGATAAACTCGGCTGATTATTCAACTTGTGTGGTATATACTTACACCATTATTCACCTCCACTTCGATGAATAGTTGTTAACTACTGCAAGGTGGATTAACGTGTTAAAATGGCACGGTGCGAGAGTTTACTCTCTCCCTGCATGATTCAAACAACTGGCAATGAATTTTCACTGAGAAGCACAATTTGTGAAAATACATTATTTTTTAAGTGACAAGAGGGCCGTTTTGTCCATTGCTCTATGCTCTGAACTTAATTTATATAAATATACTATACGTTTTCATTAAGCCCTCTCTTTTTACTATGGATATCTATAATAACTTAAAAATTAGTTATCTTTAAAACTTGGTTGCCAGCTTTGGTGAGGCTCGTTCGCGTTCGGAAACATTCTCTACCCTCCAACCCGGTTTGGGAGGTGCCGTTCGCCTCCGACCCTTCATTTTACTTAATTCGTCGCCGAATACATCTCCAGTCCGAAGTGCGGAAATTAAATCGTCAAACTCGCCTCTATTATCTCCAGTTGCACTCGATTTTCTGTTGTTTTTCTTCTCGGGTACTGAATTGTTGTGAATAAGCTTCTTCGCAGCCGACCTCTGTCTGTCTCGTTCTTTTTGCTAGATGGAAAAAAAAGATCAAATTAATTTGAAACTAAGCTTGCATTGGTTCCTCCAAACTTACCTGCAAGCAGGCTCTTCCGTTGAAATGGCGCGCGGTCGAAATATAGGGGCTTGGTTACGAAACTAGTAACCAAGCCCCTATATTTCGACCGCTCGCCATTTCAACGATAAGCTAGTGAGCAGCACTTTCCTGTGACGATGTTTACTATGTTTAATTGAGGTAATTCTAACTCTCGAATTTGCCTTAAACCCCGAGGTGTAGCCATTCAATTGAAACTCTCGACTGCGGTATTTTCCTCTGGTTCTCTAAATCGTCTGAATAGCCCATTTCCGAGTTGCTGCATGCCCGGTCAGGGTAAAATGCAGACTGAGGCTATAATGTAACTGTTGAAAAAGCCCAAACCCTTTAGAAATGCTAAACTTAGGCCTAATTAGGCATAAAACAATATTTAGGCTTAACTGTTAGCATTTCTAAAGGGTTTGAGCTTTTTCAACTGTAGCATTATAACCTCAGTCTGCATTTTACACCTGGTCTGCAGTGTCCATTTTACACGACCGCTGCATGCCTCAGTATATCAAAGCGAGTCCTGGTGCACAACCATTCAAATGGAAATGAGTTGCGTATTCTTATGGAAATCGAACTAATTTCCATCTCAATAGTTGAGCACTAAGACTCACTTCGAAACCGAGACAAACAGCAACAAGGAAATGGACCAATGGCTGATTCTAACTTCCGAGTCTGTGGATGAAATCCTTAAATGTGACCATTCGAAGAAAAGCTACTGAGCAGTACTTTCATGTGCTGTTGTTTATTATGCAACCCAAAGCAATTTTAACAGATGAATTTATGGATAAAAGCTTTGAGGACATAAGGATTTTGAAGACGTTTGTTTACCTCGGCCATGGCTCGTGCTTTTCTTTCTTCTGCTTCCTTCTTTTTCTTCATTTCGTCGTTTTGATGTTTGGCTTCCTGTTTTAGAAGAACAAACAGGATTCTCGGACGATAAAGCTAAACCCCAAAGCGCAATTAATTTATTGTAAGAAAGCATCTGAAAACCTCAAAAACAAGAAATTCATTAACTATATGAACTTACCGCAAAGGAAACCAAGAAAGCAGAGAACAGGCCGAAAAACTCGTCAGATTGAAACTGCTTGGGATCTTCACCGAACATGGAGACGGCTTTGGCGTACTGCACAAGACAAACACACCTGTCAGTATGTTCGATTGATACTAAATGCACACGGAGATCATCTCAGTTAAGCAGCAACCAGAAACTTAGACAGTAACAAAAAAGCCCCAAAAAAGATCTGGGCTTGAACAAGCTCAAGCCTATGACCATGCTGCACTGCCCTTGCAACTGAGCTTTCAAGACAGCTGGAAGCTGGGGGCGTTTCTCGAAAGTCCCGAAATTTTTCTGGAGTATTTCGTTTGACACAAATCGTTTTGTGCCTTCAGAACTGAGGACAACGCCGGTTTCACGTCACGAAATTTTGCGGCAATTGCTTTGTTTTCTAAGGTCTTGAAAACCTGTTCAAAGACCCATATTTCATTACAAGCACATTTTTATAGCTGTAGTTTCATGAATCGCTTTTCGGACCCGAAAAGTTTTCGGTACTTTGGAGAAACAGGCCCCTGGTCACTTGTGAGTTCGAGTGACCGAACGAATGATGTAGAATGTATGAAATTTTAATCTATTTGAACTGCGAAAACCCGCATTTTTCCGCAGATAAAAATATATTCTATATCATTCCGGCATTGATACCAAGACAGGATGAAGAAAGAGGGCGGATTCCCACGCCCCATCACAGTCTTTTAGGGTCTATTTTTTGTTTCGCAAAGCTATTTTGAGTTCTCGTTCCCAATGCCACGCATATTTAAAATTTCATTAGGTCACTACAATTGGCCAATCAGGTGTCTCTCTAAAAATAGCTGCGTACTAAATGTGCCATTCATTTGACCAAACGATTCAATGGCTGCTGCACTGACCGACTGACTGTCTAAAATGAAACCTTACCTTCAAGTTCATCTCTTTCCAAGAATCGTCCAACTCAGACATCGAGAACTGCGAAACTTTCACAAACGAACCCATTGACTCCACAAACTTGTCGCCGTGAATGCGTTCCTTCTTTTTCTGTTGGAATTCCAGCTCCTACATTAAACACCGCAACAAAAGCGTCAGTTTCAAGTCAAATATTTTCACTCCATTTCTAAAGATATCTTACTTTCTCAACCTCCTTGAGTTCCTTTTTTATGGCTGCTGCTTCGCTTTCTAAATCATTCAGACTGCAAACAGGAAAAATAAAGATAAAATTGAAGATATTTTATGACCTTCAACCCAGAACTTCGTTTGGCTCGCCTCACAATCTATTTTTGTCGTCATGTGATCTTCCTTGTCCGTTACAATATCACTTTTTGCTCTATCGCGCACAATATCCCGTTCGTCACACAATCGTTTCCCAGGTCACACGAACTCTTTTCAGTTTGTCAGGCAATTTCTTTTTCTCGTCACGCAACCTCTCTTTCGAATCACACAATCTCTTTTGCGCGTCATGCAATCTAGAAGGTGCGAAATGAAACAGTAAAAGGGCTCTGCATCGAGATTCTCAAACTAACAGCCATGAATTCTTGCGAATTTCCACTTCCAACTTACTTGACTTTCGCGGCTGTTCTCACATGGGCTAGCTCCTGTTCTAGGTTTAGGACTTCGGGATACTGAAAGAAACAAATCCACAAAGACATTAGCAAGGCCCTTTCATCCTTTGAAAGATTACCCAAAATATTTTGAAACAGCCGTAACATGCTGATAATGAATGGTGATTCAAAACAAACAGTTTCGTGTTTCCCTGTAGTTTTAGAGTTTGATTCATGGCTTGCAAGTTTGAGCGGGAACTCGCGCGTGGTACCTGTTGTTTACGGTGCGTAAACAGGAAATAGGTTGTGGAGGTGAAATAAATTCGTTCAATACGTACATGATAGGCGCGTTAAGTATTAAAACATCAGGCCTCAGTTTTTTAAATGGTGGATAACGCTATCCACCGGATAAATCACCATCAAGCGGATAAACACCAGCAAAAACGGTTGAGTTATCCAGCGGATGGTGATTATCCAGTGGACAGCGCTGTCCACCCTTCGAACAACTGAGGCCAGATGCGCAAACATACGCGCTTCTTAAAGACTCCCAGTTCTTTAAGGAATGGAGCGCACACTGGAGAAACCTAAAATCATAATATTCAATTAACTCGAATCAAATTTCTGTTTGTGAGGTGAAGGGAATACCCCATAGCGAAGAACCTGTCGGAAGAGAGTTGCTGTCTGCTGGCTCTCCGCCGTGAGAGAGCCAACAGTCGTGTTAATTACACGTGGAGTCATTAGGGATTTGAATCTAGGAGGAACAATTGGGAAGTGATTGCTCTTCAGTGCCACTGCGCCAGCTCTGCTTTTAGACTTTTGGAAACAATAACCAAGTTTTTAGAGAAACAAACGACGTCTACACTTACTTTTCTCTCCAAGACCATAATGAGGTAGTGAAGAAGAGTTATTTTCGAGTTTGAGCTCGATTTAGTGTCGATAATCCGGTTCAAACTAGCCAACTTGAAACCTTAAAAGAAACAAAGGAGTTGATAGAGTCGAACTACCATCTCATAAAATTTGCTTCTATCAATTCAGTTGATGCAGATAAATTGACCACCGTAAGAACGAATGGTCATTAGTTCTACTCTACACATAAAAGAAAACTAATTTTCGTAATTAAGAAAAACTTCGCAATTAGACTCGCTTTGAAGAGGAGACAGACATGAACTAATCCAAGACAAACGCTTTTTAACATGACGTCACTAAACGATGCTGTAATTCGTTTCCGTCGTGACATCTTCGTTGTCTCATCGTCCTCGACTCGGCCATCGTCGTTATCATAACCATCATGACTACATTTTTCCCTTTTTTACAAAAAAATACAGCATGTACCATATTTGCATTACAAAAACAAAAAAGAAACAATGTTTATAATCAACAACAACAAACAAACTGAATTCTCACCGGAAGCGTTCCCCCTGGCTCCTCTGTTCATATAGTTCCCAAAGGCAAGAACAACTTCCAACAATATTTTTAGCCTCTGACTTTTTTGAAGTTCTTTGGAAGCCTCTAACACGGCTGTCGAATACAGAAAACAACATTTGAGCCCTTTGAAAGCTGAACGAGGGGGGTGTGACGTCAATACAATTCACTTTATTCGGAACGCCCTACTAAGTAAATGCTGATCGCATACCTTGAACTCTTGGTTTAACTTCACCCATTCTCTCAGGGAATCGTTTCTTGGTGAACAGCGACTTGAGTCTTTGCTCGTAATGAACAATTCTGTTGGGCAACAAAGGAAACTCTGAGTAAGTATACAAAGGAAATCGCACCCTAACCCTAACCCTACCCCCCCCAATTTATACAACATCACGATCTTATAACTAAAAGTGCTTCTAAATGTTACATTGGACAGCCCCAACTACAATCTTTTGTTATATTGCGCAAATATCGTCCAAAAACGACGCTCTCCATCACACTTGACGGGTTTCGAAGACGACCTTTCCCTTCCAAATCCAACAGACGTAATATTCAGAAAGCATATTTCTATGTCCATTTTCAAAATGCGATGTCCATCGCTCAATGAATGGGTTAGATCATGCTTTAGCGACAACGACAGCCACTCTGAGCCCTCCAACCTTGCCTGCTACGTACAAACGCATTTCATGGGAATGTTGTGGTGTCTTTGAGTATCTGTTGCGCGTAATGAATTGTTGTTATTGTTATTGTTGTTGTGCCACATTGATTTATTGTAGGACCACATGCAAAATACAGTACACACTATTTCAGTTATTCCTTTTCATTCTTTCTTGTGACTGAAATAAGACTGGATGATAATGTCTTACCTTGACATGTCGTACAAAAATCTATCAGCTCGAGCAAATTGTTCGATGCTTTTGTTATGCGTATTCAACAGATTCTTCTCATCTGATGTAGGGACATATTTCAGAAGCTACAAACAAATTAACGTCAAGTAACGATTAGACGCAATTGCATGAGCATTGCCCCAGCCACTTTTCTCTCTTCCGTCGAATTCCTTCAGGTAAACGCGGAACCCAGAAATGCGTTTGGTTTTAATGTTTGGACGAAAAAAAAAAAACAGAATTCGAAAAGCAAAAGGACCCATGTACTTCAGCAGAATAAATTGCTAAAAATTTCTTATGTTGCCGTCTTAAGGACGGTGCCTACTATTGTTATTGCACATAAGTTCTGCGCATCTCGAGATGCTCGGATTTCCTATTGCTAGTGCTTATTAATACAGGGATGTTTTTGCGCGGTTCAAAACTATACGGAGAAAGCAGAGCTTAGCAAGTGATCTTGGTATCCAAAAAGAAAATTGGGGGTAACCACGCATTTTTCAGAGATAATTGAGCTTGAATTTGGAAAAGAACGCCATACATTGTTTTGTATTTTAAAACTTTTTACAAATATTATTGATTGCCGTACTTATCTTCGAAAAATGCGAAGAGGGAGGAAGGGCGAATTCTGAAATGGAAAGGAACCGGAACTCTCCCCAGTTTCCTTCCATTTCAGAAGTCGCTCTTCCTCCCTCTTTCCCTCCGCTCAGCAGGCTAAAGCGGACTGTGTTCCGAAGACAAAGAACCTTTAGCGTAATAAACAAGGGAAAGGAAAGATTGGAAGGTTATATCGCCAACGTTACACAGAAATGAAAGCAGCTACTGTGCGATAATTACCTGTTCAATCATGTCTTTCGAAAGCTCATCGTTTTCATCAACAGAAAGAATAACGGATGTTATCTCCTCGTCCGTCATCTTCAACTTTGTCAGCAGAATGCCACAATTCTGCGAAAAAAACCCAGTTCATTTTCTTAATTACATAGAACGGTGGGTTAAACGGGCCGTAAAAGAATTGACATGAGAGAGAGGCCAAAATGCCTAGCCTTAAAAAGAAGGGAAGAGTAGGTCTGGTTGAAGATGTCACATGCCTGGGATCCCTTGCTGCACGCCATCTTTCGACTCAACAGTCACACAGAATCACCAACAATAACCAGTGGTTTGGGACAATACTTCACACAAATTATTTATCACAAGTATAACAATCAAACTATTCAAACCAGCTGATTCATTTTTAGCTCGTGGAGAGTTATCAGGATGGTTGGCGAATCAGGCTGTCAGGCGTGAACAATGGAAAATTTGTAATCGATTTCTGATCGTCTCAAGTTCGGCAGGCGCATTCATGCATTCGTTAAATGCTCGTTAAGGCGGCAGGCGCATTCAAGCATTCGTTAAATGGTCGTTAAGAATGCTCTTATTCGGCTACCAATGAAAGACGTTCAATATAATGTATTTGTAAACACTCTATAGGCTTGATAATTCGCGATATCACCTCCCTCACGCAGTATCTTACTTACTCCACGAGCTTACCACAGGATACCTTTGATTTGAGGTATACGCAAATTAGAATGGCAACGACAACAAAAACATACTGGCAAGGAAATATCTCAAAATAATTTAGCACACCTGAGCTCGTCTGCTGTCGATCAGAGACAACTCTTTGGGTCTTGATACACTGTCAACAGCATCCTTGCCCACTTTCTGAAATCGCACAAATACAATAACTCAGCAAGGCTATCACTCCTTGTAATCTTGCAGCATGCAGCATAAATTATGCTACAAAGTGATAAAATTATTTATCCTTGATGACTCCGGCCTACTTAGGAAAAATCAAATCTGATTGCCATTAACTGGAGTTGAGCCCATGAGCTTCTGGTCACCAGTTCACCAATGCTACAGAACAATCACGAAATTAAGGGTCACCATGGTATTAGCCTCGATTCCATGATTGCTCCAGTCCAACTGTGATATTTATCTGTGTTTAGCTGATAATTTAAGGGCACTCTGTGATACCTAACATGCTACTGACTCGTTTTATGCCTTTCATAACAGTTGATGTTAACATCTCATTGGTTCTCTGTGAGTTACATGTACTTGGCAAGTGGCAAACAGACAAGTAAAAAAGGAAATCTGAGTCCCTGGAAGGAATTAAGTCAACAAGCTTATAAACACATCTGATTGGATGCTCTGGGATGCCGATTGGCTTTGCCCAATGGCAAGCAACTAGCATAATTTTATTATGTTCTCACGGGTACATTACACCGTCACTACTAGCAATGCAGTATGGCTGTATATCATTGGTTTTTAGTCCTTTCCTCACTAAGCACAGATCAGTGGGTGAAATTTTCAATTTGGCAAAACAAGTATGCGGTAAAGGAGTAGATGAAAAGGTTACAATGTGTTGTCACTGTCAAAAGCCAATGACAAGCCATCTTGCATTTATTTGAACCCTGCAGCTGTCTTACTGACCAAACTACAGTAAATAATATTTAAAGCCTTTGAAACAAACAGAAACAGTTCCGCACATCTTTCCTTTGGTAAGCAGAGAACATTCTGTCAAAATCTTCAAAATCCATGACTGCATACACCTGAAAATTGAAATCAAACCCCGATCAGGGACGGAAACAAAATTTTTAATAAAGTAACACTTTTTAAGGAAGAGGTAAGGGAGGGGGAGAAACATGCTTGTCACATTTGGACTAAAAAGATTCTTACCTTTTGATCGTCAATGTCAGACCAAACTGTACCTTTAATTTTTGACTAAAACAAAGAATGAACATTTTTAAGAAAAGGCCTTTCACATGAAATTCCTTCTTTTTCATAAATGAAGCTGATCAGCTGCTGACAATAAGAGGCTGTACTCTTGCCATGCCACAAGGCAAAATGAATAACTGTTTTACTGCACTACACTACAAATTTCAAACAAAACACATCGTAACTTACATCAGGTAATTTTGACCAGTTGAATGACTTGAGTGGTTGAGACGGCTTCGGCACCTTTTTATGTGTTTGCTTGCTGAATCCAAAAAATCCATCCATTTTGCTGCCGGTGGGAGGGGGAGGTGGAGGAGGAAGGCCACCAGGAAGTCCGCCTGGTGGGGGTGGGGGTGCAGGAGCCCCACCTGGTAGGGGTGGGGGTGGAGGAGGTGCTGCTCCCCCTGGAGGAGGGGGAGGAGGAGGTGGGGGTAATACACCCATCATGGGTGAGTTCTTGGCAGCTGCTGCCACTGCACTTGTAAGGTTAGCAATTTTAGCATCATCAGGTATTGACGATCCAACTCCTTTGAGCATTTCCTCCAGTCTAAGTCTCTCTTGACCACCAAGTTCAATCTAAAGGAAAAGAAATTAACACATTGAAAGCTGAATTGCAAGGAAGTAAATGTAACTTGTTGCAGGTAAATGGGTACAAGCTTGTACATAAAATTATACATCGTGAGAGCATGCATGAACAGCGGATATGAAATCAAGTGAAGCTATGATCCTCGCAGTTATGAACGCAATTTTTGCAATTGCGTAAAGAAGTCTGAAAAATTCAGGACTTCAACGGAGTTTGAACCCGTGACTTCGCGATACCGGTGCGACGCTCTAGCCAACTGAGCTATGAAGCCACTGACGTTGGGAGCTGGTCATTTGTGGGTTCCATTGTTGCCGTGAGGAATGAATCAACAATGAAATGATATATGAACTGCGGATATGAAATCAAGTGAAGCTATGATCCTTGCAGTCATGAACGCAATTTTTGCAATTGCATAAAGAGGTCTGAAAAATTCAGGACTTCAACTGGGTTTGAACCTGTGACATCGCAATACCGGTGCAACCCTCCAACCAACTGAGA
>NC_090894.1:20926816-20931816 GCF_036669925.1 Montipora capricornis | reverse complement strand
GTACCCTTGAGTCTACCCTGTCCCGTATCTTTCTATTTTTAGAACTACTACATTTTGACGGTAATGGGCTCCTGTCAACGGTAAATCACAGACGCTCCACTCCGATTCTTTTTTTTTCTGCGGAGAGTGGGCGGCTGTACACAGGCTACGGAAATCACAACACAGTTATTTTTGTGAATGCCATGAACGTTGCGATCGGTCAATTAAATTTTACTACCACTGTAATCTGAAGTAATCTGAAGTAATCTGAAGTCGACATTCGATGGAATAAATTCTCTTCAAAGCTCGTCAAGCTGACAAACTCTTCCAGAAGCGAGAAAACATCATGTTTTAAATTACTCGAGTTGCATGTTTTTGTTTTCATTTTTTTTATCGGATGATAACGGCACCAGCCTAGCTTTTCTTCAAGCGAGTTTTTTCTTGTTTTTTTAATTTTAGTGGGCCTAGAAGCAAGAATCCGGTTTGGATTTTGCCAACGAAACGCACCTAAATTTCCGAGAAAATCCACTGCACCGTGACTTGGCTGGAATTTAATTAGACTTATTATCTTGCACTGCACGCTGTCAGTCGGCAAATATTGTCATTTCAAAAAATATATTTCGGTCGCTTATGTAAGCAGAAAAAGTCATGACGTTATTTACGGACGCAACTACAATGCGGCGCAAAACGTTGTCACGCTACGTTAATTTGGCCTCATAACGTTATCCTTTTCTCTCAGGAGCTTTCTGCGACACACTTTTTGCTATCAACGCTCCATTTATCACCAGAAAAGAGAAAGCAACGGTGCTTGCCCGTCGGGCAAGCTACGATAAGAAAACGCTAGCCCGACAAGTCATTCCAGTAGCCCCGGGCTATCGGACAGCACTTTCGTCGCGCCCTGTGTCTGTAATAAATATTCATTGATTTTGTGCAAGTTGTCATCGTGCATATTTAAGTGGTATATACCACTTTCACTGGAGAGTGGTATATTGTTTTTCATTGGGTATCCAAACACATGCACGTGATGTGGTATACATGCAGTGATTTGTAGTTGACTTTATGAATTATTAATGAGTTTGAGAAGTTGTTGTCTTATTTCAGAGTACCGCAATGTCTGGAATCTAGTTGCAAAATGAAAGCCCTACGTGCAGGGCACTCGTATTTTCAACTTTAAACTGATGATGTCATCATTTCATAGAGTTGCTGAAGGCAGCATTGATTAAACTCCTTAGTTTCATCAGCAACAGTCATTCTGAGAAAGACAATTCCATCTGGACAAATATTCCTCAATGTTACCAACACAAAAAATGAGACGCAGTCAGAGATTCACTGTCTTTTGATTGAAAACACTTACAAGTTCTTGTTTTTTGCTTTCCACCTCTCGTTCTCGCTTTTGAAGCTTGGATTTGAGACTTTCAACTGTAGGGACAACAAAGTGATCAATAACATTTAATATATTATTAGAAAACTTACAGCACAGAACACAAAACAACAAGATTAACCCATTCACCCCTAAACCAGCCATACTTAGTATTTTACTCTAACGCCAGACGATTTTACTCTGTCTAACGCCTGACGATTCTACTCGTCAATTGGGAACCCCCAGGAGTCAATGGGTTTATCACTCACTGTCCATTAACATGTCTCTCACCATCTTCTCCCAACTCTTCTCTACGCAATTCATCTTCATGGAGTAATCTGACAAAGAGAGATAACAATTTTACGTACATGTAGTTTACAGAGAGACTGCAATGTAAAAAAGAGTCACTGCCAGCTGGATGGATAAGGTACCAGTCTTATTACTCAGCAAATTATTTGGTCAGGCGATGATGTTACTGTAAAATGGCAACAGTGTTTGTAAACAGCCTAAAAATTGACGCTCTGACAAGGTTATTTTCTTGGACCTTATTGTACATAAAATTACATAACATTGGATAAAGCTCTATAAATTCCTAAATGCTATAATCATTTTAGTGTCATTGTGACGATCGACACACTATATTACAGGAGCTGAATTATTTTACCTTGCCATGGATGTTAAAGTGATTTCATACAGCTTAATACACATCCAGCCACATTATATCACATACAGTGCAGTCTAGCTGTTTTAGATATACCGGTAATTAATTTTGATGAAATTCTCAATGTTGTAAAACTTAATAACCTCAGGTTCTTGATGAAAACCAATTAATTTAATCTGATGCTGTACTGTACTTACGTGTCAAGGATGTAGTTAACATTGATGTCTAGCGGTGCAACATCAGGATCGCTGCCGTCATCTCCCTGTACAGCAATCTGCTGAATGACTCGGTCAATTAATTGCCACAGTCGCCGTGCTACCCCATGATCATCTGTGAAGCAAAAGAGGCACTGTAGGATCTAGTAATACATAACATGCTTTTATTTTTCACAAAGACACCACAAATTAATGTACATTCAGAGGTGCAAAGCATTCTCGAATTGAAATCATAGCTGGCCCCCATCTTGGTTCTCCTCAGACCTCTCTTTGATGAAAACTCAGCAAAAGAGGAAAATTATATAGCAATTTAAAAAATCCACAGAAAGTTAAATTTTTCATCAAATACATTTTGTCACATCTAATCACACAATAAATATGAGCCATTGCATGGTAACCATAAAACATGAAATTCATGTGCGTGTAAGGTGTCTACAAGGGATATTAGACTATCAATATTATTTATATTTTAAGGGTTTACAAGTGATGCAAGAGCCACTTGATTTGTGAGAATAATAAATTATTCTTGCTGTTAATTCATTTTATGAGTTAATATCACTGTTTTTCATCTGCAGTGACATGTATGATACTTTAACCATTTCTGTGTACTACTTCATTACATGAGATGCCTCCCTCTTTTCCCAGGTTTTGAGAAAATGGAGATTAGAGATAATCTGTATAACATGTCTGAGAAATGAACCAGCGGTTGGATCAAGTTGCACACCTTTGAAAAGCATGCATTTGTACTGAGAAGTACAGTGGACGAAACACCAAAACAGTGAAAAGAAACACCAAAACACCATGTATGATCCCACCATACACTGATTACTAACCGACAAAGGTTGGAGTTGAGATTAAATATTGTTGTAGGCATAATTAGGCCTAAAACGTTATTGCTCCTAATCTAAATCTTAATCTGAAACCTAATCTTAATCTCAATTAATTAGACACAATAACGTTTTAGGCCTAACTAGGCCTAAAATTATTTTATTATCTCAAAATCCAACCTATGTGGGTTAGTATTCAATGTATGATGGGATCATACATGGTGTTTTGGAGTTTTGTTTCGCAGTTTCGCTGTTTCGTGGTTTAGTAATATGTACTTATTGACTGAGTGGGAGGGCCGGATGGGAAAATAATTGGCCCGAGGCCAATGACCGAGGGCCAAGTATTTTCCTGTCCGGCCTGACCTAAACTCAGTCAATAAGCATTTTATCATATGACCACTGCACTTTTCCTTTTTTTTTTTTTCAGGTAAGAAAATTCGGAATGTTCACTTACGTCGCTCATTTTGACTGAAAAGTCGGGATTTATATAGCAACAAAGTTGTTTTAGTTCGCATCTCGAGCACGCTTTCATTGGATAACTATTGAGAAAATCCCCGCATGAGGGCCGTACGCAATCCTAGCAGGGCCGGATGGCTTTTTCCGGTCCTGCTTGCGCCATCACGTACGGCCGTCATACGGGGATTTTCTCAATAGTTTTTCAATGAAAGCGTGCGCGGGGCCATACGGGTCATACGATAATGCCCGTGAACAGCCCTCTTGAAAAACAACATTTCTCAGAATGCATTGTGCCATGTTAATAATATTACTGTTGTTAGTTTCACTGTTTTTCCTCCCAGATTCATGCTTGTGATTTTCTACCTTACACAAGGTTAACCTTACAACAGTTTGATAGCAATTTGCTTACTTGGTACAAGAAGCATATGATGAAGAATTGATAGCAGGTGTGGGTAAGCTGATGTGGTACACAACTTTCTCCGAAGAACATCAAACATGCAAGTGGCACTTCGCAGATCAATGTAAGGCTACAGAAAAAAAGACAATTTTATCTTTATATATAAATTAAGCTCAACATTTAAACAGCAACATGTAGATATTAAATTTCTAAAGCATAAGACCAAACTAAATCACACAAAAAGAAAAGAAAAGATTGCTGTTTACAAATACCTGGCCATATCTCCTTGAAAGCTCCTTTTCGTCATCATGTCTTATACCATCAAAAAAAGTAAAATGTCTGAAAATAAAGAAATTTTAAAAATATTATAATTATGAAATGCAACTAAAGATGTTTAAGGTGTTAAGTGCCCGTGGGCACGTTGCTTGGCAACAGGCAAAAGGACAACAAAAATCAGATTCCTAGGCAGCTAGGATTCTTATACAACCTCCGTATACGGAGTATCGTATACAACCTCCGTAACTCCAGTTGGATGCTCTACCCATTGGGCTTTCAGCTGGAACTCCTGGGTAGCTACAGTGTACATTTTGGCTACATTTGGCAGTTGTAGGTACCTACATTTGACATTTAACCCATTGATCCGTGGGCGTGAGAGTCTGTCTTGGGTGAGATGATGGTGGTTCAGGAGTCAATGGGTACAGGTGTAATGATGAGTAGCACAATCATGATGTACATTTGTGTAACATAGTAAAATTTTACAAAATTTTTCATGCTGCCATAAAATTGGATGAAAAGGAACCTGACAAAATCAAATAGCCTCTTAAGCTGATATCTTAATGTAAAATGAAATTTTTTGTACTGATGGATCAAAAATAAGCAATTTTAAATTTACCCATGACCCCTTGCAGGCATGGTAATTTCCTCATTTTGCCTAGATTACCCTAAAAAATTTTGTTAAATAACCCGAAATATTCTCATTTTTAACTTTTGACATTACAGAAATGTTAATTTCAGAGTTGATTATATGCTTCGCTTGATTCGCAATTGAGAAATTCCGGCGAAATGTTCCACATGGATTGCAAAAAACAGGGCAAAATGGGCTGAA
>NC_090894.1:20919316-20921816 GCF_036669925.1 Montipora capricornis | reverse complement strand
TTGCCCAACCATAGCATGCACAAGGCAGTAGCTGACAAATAACTGAGTATCGTTGACTAACCTTGTATTTTTGTTTTGACATTCTCTGTGCTCATGCTCTGAGCTATGACATTTATGCAGGATGGATGTGCCAACACATGTGCTCTTCCATGCTGAAATGTGCATGTAAGAGATGTGTGTCACTGTTTTGGCTGTTATGTTATGACTGTTTCTGCTTTAGCATAAACTGTATTTAATGTCTAGCTAAATTGACCTGTGTAACTAACTGATTGCGTCCACTGTTTGTTTGTGTGCTTCGCACCCAATCAACACACCTTCTAAGCACCCTTTGTTGTATAAAACACACTCTCGGTCTCAGTAGGCAGATCCAACAGCCTATTCCCCTCAATGATTTGAACAAAATCTTTTCATTGCTTGCCTCGAATGTTCCCCAGACATTGATACGGTGATTCTCTGGGCATTCTTCACACTAGCGTTTTATGGCTTTCTGAGATGCAGTGAGATCACACGTAATGGTCCTTTCGACCGCAATATACACCTCACCCACTCTGATGTAACCTTTGTTCCTGACATCACCACGCCACAACACATGCAAGGTAAGCATCAAGAAATCCAAGACCGACCCCTTCCAGCAAGAATTTAAGATCGACTCATTATTGCCAAGTCCCATACAATCATTTGTGCTGTCTTTGCAGTGTGAGACTACATCCTTCAAACACCTGACTCCGACCCAAACAGCTTCCTGTTCCAGTTTAGGGATGGTTCACCCCTATCCCAACATTCATGGGCCTCTAACCTACATGTCCTCATTGATCTGTGTGGCCTACACTCTAACGACTACAACACCCACAGTTTCCGCATTGGGGCAGCAACAATGGCTGCTGCTGCTGTTGTGAAAGATAAGGAACTTGAGAAGTTGGAGAAATACCAACTATTGAAAGATGAAATTGCAAAAGTCTGGTACATGCAAAAAGTCATTGTAGTGCCGGTTGTTATTGGGGCCCTTAGAGCCGTATCAGTCAACTTTAAGAAGTACATGAAGCGAATCGGCGTGAATGTGAGGCTCGAAGTGATCCAGCAAACAGCATTGCTGGGGAAGGCAAAGATACCAAGGAAAGTAAATTATGACCCTGCAAGAAGAAAGAGAAGAGAGAAGACCTGGGACCCATAGTGACTTTTTGTGACCCGCTCCCACGGACTAGATAGATAGATAGATAGATAGATAGACAGATAGATAGATAGATAGATTAAAAATCCATTGCAGCCAAAAGGCTGGATTACAGACTTTAGAAATGTTTACTTAATATTAAATACAAAAAAGATGAAAAACTAAATAAAAAAAGCTAAAATACCATATATATTTGAAATTTATGGACAAAAGAGCAAAAATACTATTTATGCATATTATTATATATATTATACGTGATGAAAAACCAGGCTGAATATCTTGCCTGAGTTTACAGGGAATCATCATCATCATCATCATCATCATATCAAAATCTCAAGAATTTATAGCTGGGCAAAGGTGCTCTACATGTACTAATAAATTATTGTAAAAACTGCTTATGTAAATTAAATCAAAATTAAACTATTCATATTGATTTTTGATGGAAGTTGGAAACCAGAGTACCAAGAAAAAATCCTTTAACAGCAAAGGAGAAAAGCAACAGACTCAACCCACATTTGAATCTGAATATGAAAATCACACCTAGATCACACTCAGTCTGGTGGAATGTGAGTGCTTAGTCAATTCTTATTACTTTAAAACAAGACGGTTACATATACTTACCGAACTGTTCATCAAGGCTTTGAAGCATCCTATAGCTGCAGTGTGAATTTTACTTTGGCTAATAAAAAATCAAATGGGCCAGCTTGTTAAAGATGAGGCCTGCAAGAGGTGCATATTTTGTGGTTCAAATTTTGTCTTGGTTCAAAATTTTTTAAGCCAGTTCAATTGTCATTTTCTTTTGTTTCAAATTCTGATAGAGAAGTATTAGACAAGGACAAATAAAACAAATGGACTGGTTTGAAAATTTTTAACCCAGAAAAAATTAGAACCACAACATATACCCTAGCTTGTTCTTGGTTTAGAGGTCAACAACTGATGGTGTTCAGTTACACGGAAAATGTAGCACAGCTTTCATTAAGAATAATTCCCCAGTAAATGAAATTAGTAAAGCCTGGTTTTCACTAGCAATGCACCACAATCACATGCACAAGCATAAGTTGCTTACACTGGTGAAAATGAATGTCAACATAAGCTATCAAAATCAACCATGGCAACTCCCATTTTGTTCAAATGCTCAAAAACAGGGGATCTGGAACGAGTGCTGTAACTGGTTGGATGCAATAAATTTCCTTGTGCTTATGCTGCGTTTCGTTTTCACACAATGCAAGTGAACCCAAGCATAAGCACAAGGAAAAGGAAAAATTTTGATCCTTGTGCTTGCGCTTTTGCTTATGCTTGTGTCAACCCCATTTTCACAGTGAAATAAGTGCT
>NC_090894.1:20894316-20914316 GCF_036669925.1 Montipora capricornis | reverse complement strand
ACCCAAGAGACAGATCATTCCAGAAAAAAACTATTATTACCTGTAACAATCAGATTGCCCCAAGGGAATGAAATGAATAAAACATTGAAATATTAAGAAATGTCACAAACGTGATAAGTATAATGTTTCCTTCCAATATTCACAAAGAGAATATTCTGGAAAGAAGAAATTTATGTGAGGTATGCCTTGTAATATGACTGTAATGATACGACTGTCACAAAGGAGTCAAATAAGTCATACTTGATCCAAAACTTGAGAAGAGGGATGCAGGAATAATAATATTATTACTGACTTCAAGGGTATGGGCCTTACCCCACTTCCCACAATAAATGCTATTTGTTGAATCTTACTTTTGTCATAAGTTTGTTTTCCCTTTCTTAACAATTTCCATGGATTGACCAACAACAAATCAAAGAAATGAAATTAGATGCAAGTAGAACAGACGGTTGATTTTCTAAGAGACAATGGCACTGACGCTATCTAGTCGCAATAAAGCAAGTTGGATTTGGACACACTACAGCTCCCAAAGAGGGTAATATGTCTTCAAAAATGATTCAAATGTTTCCATTCTTTAGAAAGAGAAAAATTTGTGGCCTATTCCATTTCTCTAAGACAGGCTACTGTGTCAGTAAATCTATGAAGCTGTCAAATTATTTTATGATTCAACAAGTGATATTTCTCTTGCAAACATGCAGCTGTGTCAAAGAGGTTGTTTGTAATTATGTATTCATAAAATGCAAATCACTTTTTCACAACTTCCTTCAAAACTGAATGAAAATAAAAAAACTGTTCCTTTTATTTCGTTATTCATCATCAGCATGTTACAGATGGTTCAGAATTAATCAGTTTCCAGGAAAAAAGCCAAAAATTTGCAACTTTTTTTACACAAAACTCATTGAAACATGAAATGCATTAATTTTTAACTCAGGCTGGATTAATACTGTGTAAACATGGCCTAATGCTGAATATCATACTGGGAAGGCAAAGAATCAACAGGTTTCAGAGTAAAAAGCCTTTGATTCGCGATTTCGTATTCCGTCTCACTCTAACCGTACCTTCTTTTTGGATAAATAAAGCTGCCATTTTTTCTCTGGAGGCAGCTCAAACATAGCCTTCTTATGCACGGCTGTAAGGTCAAGCTCTTCCTACAAGAATAAAATAAAAACAAATATTTATAATTCTGGACGTCTACCCTTTCTTACGATAAAATGTTTGAAGATATAGCAATATAATCTAACAGTGTACACTTAAATTGAACAATAAAAAGACGTGTTAATAGTCACACGAACTGCAACTTCTTTAAGAGTTTGTAATGAATTGGGAACGCTCCAATTCCAAAATTAAGCAGTCCAGCTGCAAATATATAAGAGAATTTCTCCAAACAAAGATTTTGAGGCTTATCGCTATTTCGTTTTACAACTTTGAATACTGAAAAAGAAATATCAAGACTCTCCAAGAATAAAAGAGATGTTGGATTTCGAATATGGACAGACAGAACGAGCGTATAATTTTCGCCATTGATAAATGGACTCGACAACTCAGTGGTGATTTAATCATTTCCACGATCGATGACCTAAGACAATTTCAAAATCAAGAAGAGAGGTGAAATGAAAAGAACTGAAGTGTAAGCATTATTTGTTGCAAACATAAGCGCTTTTTCGGAAAGCTTTAAGTTGGGGAAATTTGATCTCGAAATGGATATTTGTACAGAAGAAATTGCCCCGATCAGACACATGAGTGACGCAAGATGGCTAACTAAAATTATCAAGTATGAGTCATATGATGTGTGAATTGCTTGAAAAAAATTTGATCGTGGAAACTGTAAGCTTCATTTCTACATTAAAGCGAAATCTATTGAAGGAAATTAAATGAAGTCAGCTTGAAATGAGACCGGCCACTTGGCAACATCACTATATAACCATTCAGATCTTCCTTATTTTACTTCCACAGATACGAAGAATTTAACTCTTCTTCCAGAAAATCGAAAAAGCCGCAGAAATTTCGAAATTCTGGCACGTGTTTAAATCATAAACAACAAATTCATTCTCGAACTGACACCGCCTCCACACAAATTCAAAGAGCAGTGCATTGTACCATAAGAACTCTCAAACTGGATGAATTTAAATCGTGAGTCGCCGAAAATAGACATGGAAACTCTGTAGTAGTTACTTACCACAATCTCCGCGAATTTAGAATTGAGTTCGCTTTCTTCTGGCATGGGTTGAGAGAAGTCTTGAAGGAACTGCATTCCCTTTGAAGGATCAATGCCATAGCGAATTTCGGGGTGGTTTGAACGAGAGCCGAAACACCCAACGCCACGTTGTTTTCGAGGCATTTTATTGAGACAGTGCTATCTGTTGCCGTAAATCATGTGTTTTGTGGGAGAATCAAGCCTTTTAGGGCAACAACTGCCAACGATCTAGTCCAAAGACTCGTTCGTCCTTTCGCTGAATGAGCGACCAAAATAGCGATCTGTGCAGCCCTCTCCACGAAGCAAGAAATCCGACTGTCTGGGGAGGGGATAAGACCATCCCCAGCGGCCTTGCGATCGTGAAGTGCTCTTGAAGTGCAATTGTAAACTAAGAATTTTCCCGAAAATCTGCTTTTTGTGATGGGAGATGATGTAAACATCAATCGAAAGCGAATTTAATTGCCGCATGTTTCGTGATAAGGAACTATTGCTGATGTTATTACCTACTTCCGGTTATCTTGACACACCTTTCGATATGTATAAAAACAGCGGAAGTCGAAAAGTTCCTAAACAAGCAAAAATTAAAAACCAGTTCCGCAATATCATATCAGTAAATCAGGGAGGATCAATATGTTTAGATTTATTTGTGTCTGAGGTTAAAAAAAAACATCGAATTTTATCCCATGTATTAAATAACGATGACGTGCTGACGACGTGGGCAAACCCAGCCTCCTTCTCCTTGGTAAAAAAAAACTTTGCCAGTTTTAGAAACAATTATGGTTCTTGCATTTGGCGGTACAAAGAAAAAATAGTGATATCCGTTTTTTTTTTTTTGCTGTACACATATCGAGTCACAAAATTGGATTCAACTTGGCTTGAGAAAATGCACTCAAGTATGAACCAATTGTTTCATGGCGACTGGATCGGGTCAAAAGTCTTTACCTACAGTGAGAACTGTCGTTGAATTGCTTCCGGTTCAGAAAGGGATGATGGCCAGAGTGAATATAAACCAGAAACCACGAAATTAGCGATAAAATAAAAAAGACACGAAAGTTATTTCCTTTATCTAGCTCTTTTACGGTATGAAGGCATGGACATTGTCAATATGTTGCGATAAAATTACTCTCTCAAAAATTACTCTCTCAAAAAAAGAACGTGAATTTGGCCACACAGATATAAGAAGATATCAATTTTTTTACTTAGAAATTAATGACGTCAAGTAGCAATGCTTTCGAATTCATGTTTCAGTCACGCGAAACCGAGAAAAAACAGCGTAGTGAATTCAAAACACGATATGAATAAATAAAAAAATAGGTCTTTGGCATTTCGTTCTCGTAACATCTGACAAGAACCACTATAGCATTTTTGAACGGATTCTCCTCAAATGAAACAGTGGCTATTATTAGTTAATCCACTCTTAAGATTCCTTCCTATTTAAATTTTCTCTCTTTTGTTTTTTACGTTTACGAAGCATAGTTTAGCATTCTCGTAGTTTTTGCTAATGAACTTTCTTTCCAGGTTTTCCGGCGGAAAAGGAAGCGGCTGAATGAGCCCCCAATCTTTAATTTAAGAATCCGAAAATTTGTTTGCCCCCTCCAAGGGGGGTCTTTTCTGAAAAACAAAACAAGCAAAAACTCTGTTCAGGGTCCCCGAGCTACTTTGGATCCAGAGAGAGAGAGTGATTAATCCGGCCCGGAACCATTCGTAACTAACACCTTGACAACTCGTATAAGAAAAAAGGATAGTTTATACTTTGAAATTTTCTTCTTGCATTTCTCCATGTGGTAAGCACACTAACAACCACACGATAGTGCGTACACAACGCATGCGTATTTGTAAGGAAATTGTCTCTCTGGCCTTTCTGTGGACGAATTCCAGGACCTACTGACACAATCTGGGCAAGTTTTGAAAGCGAAAACCTTCAATCGATGCGTTATTTTGCTGGTAGGACTTGGTGTCCCGTAACTTATAAAAAAAACTATGAAATGAGAATCGGCAGTGTTCCCTTGTCATGGAATGGCAGAATTACCCAGAATTCTTTTTGGGCATGAGCGAGGCAACTTAAGAAGCACGAGACTGGCCTTCATCGAATGGCTGAAGCGCAGCCAGAGGAAATGATTTCTAGCCGGATACTCAGGAGTAGGCCTGGTGTCTATTAACTTAGATTTTGGATTTCTGAACAAGTTTTCATTATAGAAAATCCGCGACAAAGTTGTGCTTTTATTTCGCTGTAATTGTCGTGTCAAAGAACCGTATAATAATGTAAATAAGAAAATAACGATATCTATATTTGCAGATTACCTGTCCTCTTACTACGAAAGTCAAACTCTACATCTCTATGCAATAAGAGCATTCAAAATTTCCTCGCATTACTTGATAAAAGTATGTTGTTTTTTTTTGAAAAAAGGGTTTTTCTGCTTATATGAAAAATACCTTTTCTCTCCCGTCCCCTTCTTATGGATGACCTTCGCCGAAATTACATTCTGTTCCTCAATAAACCTGGAATGAGCAGATATGGTCTTAGTTCCCTTTTTTCTTACGTATCAGCTAAGTTGCGGAATGCGCTACCTGATTTTATCCGTACCTACGAGTTTACTGAATTTAAAAGAGAACCCAGGGCTGCATTTTGTACAGCGGCTTTTCTTTTTAATGAATATATCTTATAATATTATGTATTTAGTAGGTATCTGTATATACTATGTATTTTAGCCGTAAATGTAATGTCTCGAAGATATTAGCTCCTGTAGTTATTCGGGAAAAGGTTATGACTGTATGTATGTTACCTTTAGCAGGGCGCATGCGCACGCTTTGTAATCTGCGACTCCAGTGCTTACCATATGACAGATAAAATGACTTTTCTCTTGAATATATAAGCCATCTAATTCTTACACTATATTGACAAGGGCGGTTTGGAGCTGTGAGTAGGCGTGGGATTTGTCACATATGGTTTAGGGGCCGACATATCTCTCCCTCAATGCCGTACCGGGAGGCAAGGTCGGTAGCAGAAAGCAGCGAAGGGCCAACTGCGTCCAAAAGCGATCGCACGGGCCGAAATCCCGGGATGACTCGTTTGGTACGACGCTCCAGCGCCGGTGTCTGGAGGTACTGCGTTTTTTTCTCCTGTTAAAACATTCCGTCAGCGCGTGCGTATATGTTCTGTGGCTCTCCGATACCTAGCCTCCCAAAAAAATTAACATGCTGCATGGTCTTTACCAGCAATTGACATTTCAGTTTACTATTCTACAGGCATAAACGTAACGTAAGAACCGTGCGTGTCTGGTCTTCTCGAGACAGAGGTGAGAGATGGTTTCATGCAGACTGGGACGCCTAAAATGCTAAGTTGTAAACATGGCGATTCACGAGTGAAGTTGTCTCTCTGGCCTTTCTGTGGACGAATTCCAGGACCTACCGATACAATTTGGGCAAGTTCTGAAAGCTAAAACCTTCAATCGATGCGGTATTTTTCTGGTAGGACTTGGTGGCCCGACACCAACAACAACAATAATAATGAGAATCGGGAGTCTTCCCTTGTCATGGAATGGCAGAATTACCCAGAATTCTTTTTGGGCATGAGCGAGGCAACTTGAGAAGCACGAGACTGGCCCTCATCGAATGGCTGAAGCGCGGCCAGAGGAAATGATTTCTAGCCAGATACTCAGGAGTAGGCCTGGTGTGTGCTGTTGACTTAGATTTTGGATTTCTGAACAAGTTTTTATTATAGAAAATTTGCGACAAAGTTGTGCTTTCATTTCGCTGTAACACTCGTGTCAAAGAAACGGTATAATAATGTAAATAAGAGGATAACGAGATTTATATTGGCAGATTACCTGTTCTCTTACTACTAATGTCAAACTCTACATCTCTATGCAATAAGCACATTCAAAACTTCCTCATATTACTTTATAAGAGTATGTTTTTGTTTTGTTTTTTTGTTTTTTTTAAAGAGTTTTTCTGCCTATACTATGAAATGTTTGAGCTTCGGTTCACTGTACATTAGGAAGTAATTAGGAATTAGGAATGCCTTATTGTTGAAGCCCGCGATAAAGCCACATTTGTGTCTTGTCAAGTTTATCGGCTTTATGGTACCATTCCTGATTGCAATCAAGAAGCGATTATGGTCCCTGATGCCAATGAATATCTCTCACCATTCACTTTTGAAGAAAGGAAATTCCCGCCACTGATCTAATGTGGTCCGATCTCAAATGCACGAACTTTGATCACGTTCCGAGAAGTCACTTTCACCTTCACGGTCACGGTATTTCATTTGTGTGGGAACTCCAGGAACTCATTAAATTGCTCCAGTGATTGTTGCCGAGGGCGAAAATCTGGAACACGTGGCAGCAGATGCCCACCACAAAATCACGAGTTCTGATTCAGTGATGTTGGAAATTTATCCCATGACATCCATGGAGATTGACGGCAAGAGTTACTCTGTGTTAAACATTCATTTTGAGACTTGCTACCCAATGTCACCAAAATATCCCTTGTGGATTCATCCACGTAATGATGAAATTATCAAACTCAAGCCTAAGAGGCTTCCAGTGCATGAACTTCAAGTCCATGAACAGTTTAAGAAAAGATGTGGATACCAAAGCACTGTCAAACTAAAGCAAGTTCCTGCAGGGCTGCAAGCGAATGCTCAAAGGGAACTAGTTTCAATTTTTTCACACTATGACACCGAGGTTACCTCCTGCATGTTTGACAACTCAAGACTCCTCTGGTCTCTCACTGATTCGTCATGCAGCTATGTTTAACAGGCCACAAACAGGGGTGGATCCAGAAATTCCAGAAAGAGGGGGCCGAAGAAATTAGGGCGGGAGCCGTCCCAAAACTTAATGCTTTGAGATTTATGCCTCTCGACCACCGACTAGAACAGATTTCTTGTTTTCTCGGTCAGTGGAACTTCCAGAAGAGAAATGAATGATAATCAAGCTTGCTCGTGGTCAATAAACCACGCTAATACTTGGCACAAAACAACTTGTCAACTTACCATTAAAGCAAAAAGGACGTTTTCCGTGTTTCCATAGCCTCATCTAAACACGAGGGGAAGTTGGGAGAATTCGAGACAGTTATGTAAACCCAAGACGCAGTCGAGGGTTTACATAACTGTCGAGAATTCTCCCAACTTCCCCGAGTACACATAGGTTACACGGGGCACTTTTACCGCGGTAAATGACCCTTTTACCCCGGGAAACTGCATTTAGTGCGTGTGACCGACATTTCCATTGTAAATTTGCCGCGGTAAATTTCCATGGATACGTCAAATAGATCACACGAAGCGCCCATGACATTTAACGTGGTAAGTTGGAAGGGTGTTTTGATGTCCGAGGTGCAAGAGCCTGATGAAGTTGTGATTAAATTTCCCGCCAATGAGTTGCGTGAGATTTTGGTTTTACCTCAGTAATCTTCGTAACGTGTGACCGCTGGTTAACAGTATACTAAGACCCAAGTGTGAGGCACCGCGGGATAATTAACTACGGGAAATGGAGTTTACCATGGTGTGTGTAACCGCACCTATGGTGATCAGTGCAGAATTATTTGTCAGTGTGATTTTAAAGTTAAATTTGTAACGGCAGCTTGGTTGTGTTTCTTCCGAGAATTTGCTTAAACCATCGAAAAGAATAGATACTTTCGGACAAATTCTACCGAACTGATATTTGCAGAGCGGTTGGGATAGAAGTTGTCGAAAACAACAGCAAATTTTCATAAGGTGTATGCCATCTGTGCGCTCATAAAATACGAAATTTAGGAACATGAGTTCGATGAGTCGTAAGGCCGCTAAATGCAAAACTCCACCAGAGCATACTATGAAACAATTCAAGAGGTTTTAGTTGCGATTTTTACTGCAGTAAACTTGCAGGGATTTCAGCGCGTTTGCTGTCTATTTCTTGGTGCAAAGTGGTTGACGAAATGAATCGTACTAAATCGATACGAAATTACAAACCTGCTCGATACTTTGATAATCCACAGTTTTCGGTCAAATCGTCACGAATTCTTAAATGAAATCTGAAAACCCTGGACAAACTATCAAACAAAGTTGGCTCCAACATGCAACATTGTTGGAAGTAAATCCTGAGGTTGTGGCAAAACACCGTCCAACATTGCTTGACGAAAATGATTCAAGTTCAAGTTGGCGCTAAAACTGACTGAAAGAAAACCGCTCGTAGCGTTTACGCTACTGGGGCTGTTGAAGGACAGAAATGACCGATTGAAACCAGGAAAAACCAAAGAAGGATTAAGAGAACTTGTAGGGTACTGTTCAGGGCATGATACATCCACGTTTAGGAGGTGATGAGAATGAGCCCGGATCAATGTACAGAATTTACAAACGCTATTGAACCAGGCATCTCCAAATGGGTGGTGAAAGGTGAACCGCTTAGTCCAGCTGAAAGGCTGTTTATCAACAACCACGACGGCCTTTTGGTCCTCGTCCGCCATCTTCGTTGAAAATGATGCTAAAAGCCCAGGCTTGAAAATAAGACAGCGATTCGTGATTGGCTAGCAGGACACAACTTTGATGGAGGGACAAAACGCTGCAACATTGTTGTGTCGAGCAGAATTGTTGGTCGTTATGTTAGATCTGTTAGATGAAAAGCAAACTCTATCCAACACTTGATCTAACAAAAATTTTTGGACGAAAGTCTTCCAACTTGGGCGGCCAAACGATCGAACAATGTTGGATCCAACAAAGTTGGAGTGTTGCCAACTTTTTTCGATAGTTCGGGCAGGTCTTAAAAATGCTCTAAAAATCGAATGATTTTGTGCGAAGGAGCCGCTTTCTTCTCACAATAAGAGAAGATTTAACAATTGTCTTCATCTTGTCTCAGTTCATATAGGACTCAAGCTTACATTGGGCAAGGTAAGCAGAGAAATTGACGAATACAGTTTATTTCCTTGATCCTGAAACAGATGGATTCTGATAGTTCGAAGGCATTTAACAATTTACCCTGCGTAAATATAAAGTATATTTTACAAGCGAACGAAAAGCTAACTTTAATCCAGTCCAAACTTTCGTCGACAATATAAAGCGCAGCCAAAGTTTTGTTAAATAACGAATTGCTTTTTTAGTGAATTATGGAAACGCTTTATCCATAGCGGCTTCTGCCGCCTCTGAGCCGACGCGTTGAAAACGGCTTTTGAACCTAAGGAAAGATCTCCTCCGTTCTCATCTGCATTGCGCCTCATTGTGTAGTGCGGTAAATAATGTTGAAGAGTAACTGCAGAATACCCCGCCACATCGAGAGTATTAAGTAGCTGGCTACGCGGTACGCGGTACGCGGAAAGAATTAAAGTCAAGATGGCGAAGTATCTTAAGTAGCTGGCTACGCGGTACGCGGTACGCGGAGAGAATTGAAGTCAAGATGGCAAAGTATCTGAAGTACCGCGTACGCGGTACGTGGAAAATTTAAATTCTAGTGTACCCTTTATTTTACGGTTCGGGTAACTAGAATTTTTAACGAGATCGTGTGAAGAATATAGCACTCGTTTCCCGATTAACCCTAAGCTTTCGTTTCAGAAATTAGGCCTAAGAACTCTTTACATGTCTTGGAAGACATGTCTTAGAAGACATGTCTTGTCGCTTGCATGTCTTGGAAGACATGTCTTGTCGCTCGGAAG
The DNA here is from genome assembly GCF_036669925.1 of Montipora capricornis. NCBI lineage: Eukaryota > Metazoa > Cnidaria > Anthozoa > Scleractinia > Acroporidae > Montipora > Montipora capricornis. Next base: position 20,904,508 of record NC_090894.1, on the reverse strand, counting down.
AGCGCGCGTCACCAGTATTAAAAACCTGACAACAGAGATCTTGTGCTGAATATAGTACTCGTTTACTGATTAAATATAGTACTCGTTTACTGTGGGAGGCGCGGTGGCCTCATGGTTAGTGTGCTCGACACCGGATCGAGTGGTCTGGGTTCGGGGCCTGGCCGGGGACATTGTGTTGTGTTCTTAGGCAAGACACTTTACTCTCACGGTGCCTCTCTTCACCCAGGTGTATAAATGGGTACCGGCGTAATGCTGGGGGTAACCCTGCGATGGACTAGCGTCCCATCCAGGGGGGAGTATAAATACTCCTAGTCGCTTCATGCTACAGAAACCGGAGATAAGCGCCGGCCTGATGAGCCTTCTGGCTCGTAAGCAGAGACTTTACTTTTTTTTTTTTTTTTCTTACTGATTAAGCCTAAGCGCTCGTTTCAGTATTAGGCCTAAGCACTCTTTTAAAATTTTAGCTTTATTTTACGGTTCGGGTAACTAGAATTTTTAACGAGATCGTGTGAAGAATATAGCACTCGTTTCCTGATTAACCCTAAGCTTTCGTTTCAGAAATTAGGCCATAGGGTTAGGGTTACTAACTAACTATGATTAGGCCTAAGAACTCTTTACATGTCTTTACAAATTTAAGATTTCATTTCACGGTTCGCTTAAACTACGCTTTTTAACACGATCGTGTGATGAATATAGCACACGTTTACTGATTAAGCCTAAGCACTCGTTTCAGTGATTTATAGGCCTAAGCACTCTTAAAATTTTAGCTTTCATTTTACGGTTCGGTTAGGGTTAGGGTTAGGGTAAAGCTAAAATTTTAAAAGAGTGCTTAGGCCTAATACTGAAACGAGCGCTTAGGCTTAATCAGTAAACGAGTACTATATTCAGCACAAGATCTCTGTTGTCAGGTTTTTAATACTGGTGACGCGCGCTCTTCCGAGTCCACAGTTCCTGTCTCTTGTCTGTCGAATTACTTAGGCTTTGACGCTTAATTAAAGAACGAGGAATGCACAATACTGTGTCTTTATTAATTATCACAGCTTACCGCGTACCGCGTACCGCGTAGCCATCACAAATAACATTGCTGCACCATTTTGAATTCATTTGTTTATAACGCTCTTCCGAGTCCACAGTTCCACAGTCTCTTGTCTGTGGAATTACTTAGGCTGACGCTTTAAGCCTAGTTTTCATATGTCGGGAAAATCCCAGACGACAGGGGATTTCGCATTTTCCCGACCGTCCCAGATTTTGCCGACTAATGAAAACCATAAATCGTAGACATCCCCGATAATCTGGGATGGTCGGGGACGAATCGGGAAAATAGAAAGCGTTTCTATTTTCCCTACGCTTCCCAGATTTTTGCGATCGTCGGCGATGATTCCCGACATATGAAAACTCAAATTTGTACTGTCGGAGACGTCGGCGATGGTTTTAGCTCGTTACCAATCCTCTAAATTGCAAATTGCAAGGTTTGACGAACTGTTGGTTTGGCGCACTTTCCATTTATGTGGGACAAGCGTCTGGCGATTTTCAGATATGTCGGCAAAATCTGGGACGGTCGGGAAACTGCGAAATCCCCGATCGTCTCGGATTTTCCCGACATATGAAAAGTAAGCTTTAAGAACGAGGAATATCACGGCGTACCGCGTAGCCAGCGCATAGAACATCGCTGCGCCATTTGGAATTTAGTCCAAGTGGCGGGGTATTCTACAGTATTGTGCATTCCTATTTCTGGGTACCGCGTACTGCGTACCGCGTAGCCGGCTACGTGGAATATAGTTCGAGTGGCGGGGTATTCTGCAGTTAACCGGAGAGGAGAATCTCCTTTGGTGGATATCGTCCAATCAGTCCAGCTTTTCATTTAAATCACAAGCTGTCATTCCCACAGAATTCACTTCAACCACTTGATCGCGTATGATGCTTTGTAATGAAAAAATCACGATACTCGAGAAGTCTGTTTTATTTCGAACTCCGCTCATCATGACAAACATCTGAAAAATTAAGCTTTTTTGAATCCTGTTGGCAAAACGGCCATTACATCTATACCATTAAAAAGATGGCGCATTACCAGTTCTTGTTCCCTTTTCAACGTAAAGGCAATACCCGATTCGTTCAACGCTCAAACACAATTCAAAACCTTCCACATCTTGTCTTTGTCACGCTAGAACAATAGTTTGCACGAAAATTTGTCACCTGTCAATCATTGTGATTGTGCCGCACCAATCAGAAGCCTCCGTTCGTTGGCGAACGGGTTTTTCAAAAATAAAGCATTCCCTCAGTCTCTTGCCCCAACTTTTGCGCGGCCAGTTGGCAGAAAATCGTTTGGGAGAGGAACGCTTGCTCCGCAGGGTAAAGTAATCGTTGAGTCCTCAACCACGACTTATTTTTCTCAGCTCTGCCACATCTATTTTTACTTCAAGCGGAAGTCATGGCTTCTAATTTTGCCTCAGAATTAGAAGGTAAGTGAATCAGTATCAAACATTTATCGGATTGGCCTGATCGATTCTTCTCGCGCTGATGAAAAGGCTCAGTCAATCGGCTGATTTTTTTTTTCGTCGCTGAAGATGATAAAACTTTGAATCAGATCATAGCATTATTTGTATTTTGGACTTTGTAGCCATCCAACATAACTTTGAAAATCTTGGAATCGTTATAGAGTTTGGTTGGGTTACTAGTGTCCTGGAATTTCAAATGAAAAAACACGGGTTCGAATGACCAGCAATCTGGCATTTCCATGTCGGATTCCTCAGGTGACCTCATGTTTGTTTCTTCATAAATTTGATTCAACGTATGCAATTCATAAGCCCTCGTTTTTCTATGTGATTTCCATATCTACTTTGATAACCTGCGATTTGACACGCGATATTCTCGATCAAGGCGAAAGTCCAACCTTTAAAGTAATCATGATGTTTACATGCATTGAATGTGGACAAGAGGCTTGGGCAGGAGACCTTTGAACGTGACGGCTGTGGGATTAGGCAGCACCACAAATTTTGCACCGACATAGATGATAAAGTAAACATGATTAGCTATGGGAACTAGAAGTTGTAGTTCGAAATGAATGAGTTTGGAGGAAAGGCATAAAACTATCACTTAGAGTTTGAGGCCACCTGAGCGCAAACAGTCATAGGGCAAAGCGACCGACTCGCGAGAGGTTCAATTCTTTGAATGCACTCACGTGATCAGACGGCCATAATCACGTTATTTAAGTCTCAAGGTTATTTAGCCGAGCACGAGTGCTCTACTAATTGGAGAGACTACAAATTAACTGAAATCAGATCAAATCAAAACAAATGTTGGTTTTCGAGGAGTGGGAAAAACCAGAGTACCAGGGGAAAAAGCTCTCGGAGAAGAGTAGAGAACCAACAAACTCAACCAACGCACTGCACCAGCCCTGCTACCATAACAATAGAAAAACGTAACTGACATTTTGCATAATTACATGGCCGTCGTGACGCCAGTTGTAAGCAAAAAATAAAGATTGTGGGGGGATTTTTGCCGAAATAATCACTAAAGCAATAAAGATGTGTACATAGGGAGCAAGAAGAATAGTTTTGAGGAAAGTAAGGTTACGAGCTTCCTGGCGTGCATTTTAAAACCCAGGAAAGCAGGAAATTTCTAACATAGAACGCTCAGAAACGCTGTTTCCAGTGTCAATTTCCCAGGCAAGGCTGGAGTTCGCTCAAATTCTCGTTAAAGTGAAAATAAAACAAACCCTTTCAAAAAAACCCCTGAAATCAGTACCGAATATGAAATGGGCGCTGTGAGTAGACGGTTTGATCATGGCGGACACGATGGTGTACCAGTCGAAATAGAAACTAAAGGAAACGCAATGTCAATTTTTACCGCAATATGGCCATTGTTTTTTGAAAATGTAACTTGCTGCAAGGGATGAAGGTTTTCAGTCTTGAGTAACGTGAATAACATAACCAGTAATGTTGCATGGTTTAATGTCAATGCTTTATTTAGACGTCCTTGGTCTGGATTACATAATCGCAGTTATATGATTAAATGACCAAATGAAAAGTAAGAAACAGAAGTGTTAAAATCTGACCGCATGAAGGAACTGAAACGGTGTCGCGGTATTATTAATGATAGGTACATTGAGTGAAAAATTTGTGTTGAAAACTCTTCTGGTAACAAAATTAGAATTCGGAAATGTTGAGAATATCCTCAACAATGCAACTACCCATAACATGATTTTTCATCTTTAATTAAGAGTTTCCTTTGTTGCGATAATTTATTCGAAAGTGATGTCTGGCTGCGCAGTGCCCGTCAATATACCCAAATGAAACCGTCCGTTCGCGACCAACCAAACCTAAAGATTTACCTTGTTGTGATAAGATAATTTAGTCACTCTCCGGCTCACTTGTGAGAAAACAGACTTGGTTAAGAAGATGCTCCAATGCTGGATTGCACGGCATGTGATGTGTGACGCACCGTGACATATGACGAGAGTGCGCTCGTAAGTAGTATTTAATTCGCAATTATTCCATCTTCTTCTCTCTGAACAATTCGCGCGAAATACAATTTATTACTTCGATCCCTCTCACACAAAAAATAAAGGTACGTCACCATTACCCAAGAATTACTTGCGGGACGTATTTGGAGGTGAAAACGTCACTATAACCTGATTATTCCGTTCGCGCTTACAGCTTTCTCAAGTCGAGATTTTTCCTTACAATACACACTACATATACAATACCAGAAGCTCATGGGGTTTTTTGAGTTTAAAAATTTCCAAGTGCAGCTCACTCTTATTTTTGTCCATATTTGGGCATAAAATTGTTGTCCGAGAAAATCCCCAGCTTTGTTCCAAGGAAAAGAGTTGCAAGTTACACGCTTCCAAATCATGTGCTTCTGTTTATACTGTATCACTGTAACTCTATATACGCGCAAGCTACAATACACCTTATTCCAAAATGGCCGCTGATTTATGCGCATACAAATTGGCCCTTGTTGCCTCGTTCAAGATAAAATATTCTTTTGAATTTTAAGCTTAAGAACGAGGCATCAAGGAATAATTTGAATAAAAACAAAAGAATATTTAAATGGAGGCCATTTTGGAATAAGGTGTATGATGCCTCCTCAAATCCCTGTAGGGGCAATGAATGTCATGCTATGTGTCACGTTTGTAGCCTTTGTGTGACTTCTTGGTCCGCATGACCAAACTATATGTAGATAATGAACTTTGGATCTGTCATTGTTTTGGCTAGGGTTTTTTTCTTTGGCAGATTATGGCACTATGTAACTAACTTAAATTTCTCGTTGGACTGATGAACGAGGTTAAACTAATAAATTGAGTTATCTATATTAAATCACAAAATAGCGATCTCTTCCCCAGAGTCCGCTTTTCTGTTGGCACCAAGAACACGGATTTCTGGCCACTTCCAATTTATGCGCAGTCGTAGTTAAGGTCCATTTTTGTAACAGTTGATAACCACTGTTGATTCAAATTTCTGAGGGTGCGTACACGAGCCGGGATGCGCCATCAGTTATTCACTTTAGAAGACGCAAATTTTTGAAAATAGTAGTTTAATCTCTAATAGCGACTACGAGAGCAAGTGTAAACCTGGAGTCGAGTTGGCATGTCGTCGGTCCTCGCTCCCCGGAAAGTCGAATCCTCTCAAAGACTCAGCCTTAGTTGACAAATATAACAACTGGGCGAAGAACGTCCAAAGCTAGCAACGTTTAAATTCACGTGTTGACTTCATATCATTTTCTTTGGACTTAGAATTCTGTTTCGTCGCAAATCAATGCCTGACAGGCTGTTTCTTGGGTTCCAGACTCCAAACTTTATTTTCTTTTTCCTAGATTTAGTTGAGGATGTTGATGACATCAAAGGAGTTGTTTCGCTGGACAGTGTACTCCCTGATCCGAAAGAGGTGACGAAACTAGTAAAACAAATTGTAATGGAAGTCCTTAACGGAGACGATGTCAAAGCTGCCGCAATCCAGTTGAGCCAAGTTGCACTCAGTGATGTTAGAACAGTACAAGCGATAGCAGAACTGGCAAAGAACACGCTATCAGACCTAATAACCAACGAAGAAACCTTGATCTGGGTTCGTGATTATACGAAAACGTTGGTACTTGACCAGAACACGATTGATGCCTGTAAAGTTCTTCTTGAAAATATTGTCAGCGTCCCGGAGGTACAGAATTTCATGGCGGAGGCCTTCAGCAAGATTTTAAAGTCACCCATTGTCACAGACAGCGTAGCTGAGCTGTGCAGGTGTGTCGCGTGGCAATTGCTGTTGTTTCTGTGGAGCACTATGAAGAGTTGTACTCCCAGATGGTTGGTTAAGAAATGATGGCCCCCAGAGGGTGGGGAGGGACATTTACTGCTCTTGTATTTCTGGCTTCAATTTAATGCCCGCGTTGTTAATGAAGGCAGATTTGTCTTTTTTCACGTACACTTTTTGACACCTTTTGTAACAAAAAATTCGTCTTCATTCCATCAAGGCTGAACTAAAACTGAACATATTTGATGTCTTTTCATGTTTTGAAGCCGAAATATTCTAAACAGTGTTTTAAATAGTGTCACGGGTTTAAACATTGCGCTGCCAACAAACCTTTTAAAGGACAATAGTACTTAATGTTATGCCAAATTACTTATGACATACCTCCCTGGTTGGACTAAGATGGGTTCTTGAAATTGAAGGACATGCCTTCCCACTCGAAGACGAGCATTTGATTGAACGGAAAGTATGTATTGTGGCATGGTGTGTTTTTAGCTTCGTTTTTAATCCTGATACGTTAGTCTTTGACTGTTCTTACAACAAATGTCATTTTTAAAAGAAAAAAAAGTTGATTAATTCACTTTCTCAATTTCAGGATAAGGATCTTAAGTTTTCCATCTTTATCGTAAGGGCGGCAAGTCTACCTTTCAAACAACAGAGGCCACATGTACATGTTTTAAACAAGAAACGGCCTGAAAGCTCAAAGCTCGGCTGAAAGCTCAAATAATACATTAGCTTGCAATGTGAAAGCACGATTAAAATAAAACCAATTAACTTTAAAAATGTACATTAAAAAGTCACTCACCAAAGAAGGCCTAGCTAATTGTTTAATGCATTGCAAGAATGTCAGTCTCCTCGACTTAAGCCGCGGCTACACGAGCGATTTTTGTCTCGCGCCGGTGATGCGATTTTTTTCAGATTTTGTCGCGTCGCCTGCGCGCCAGGGTGGCTACACTTGTGACAAATTTTGGCGACAAATTGAAGGCCGCGCGAATTGCATACTTCAAGAGACCTGGGCACTATAAACAGAGATTCCTACTTTAATTTCATTGGCTAAATAGTCTTTAGTCGCATCGCCAGCGCGGGCAAAAAGTTGCAGGGTGGCTACACGGGCAACTAGCTCTGCGATTTTGTCGCGAAAGTTTCAACTCTGGCGACTTTTTCTTGCGATTTTTTCACCCGTCGCGTGTGATTTTCATGCCGCGCTGGCGACGCGACAAAGTTTGAAAAAATCGCATCACCAGTGCGAGCAAAAAATCGCTCGTGTAGCCGCGGCTTTAAGTTTTCAAACATTTCGTAAGCGAAAATTGCATGAGTGTACTACAGTAAAAATTTAAAATAAGGGATCTGTGAGCCAACCCAGTCAGGTATGAAACAATAAAGACAATGACAGCGGCAATGTCGACAAAATATCACTTCAAAACGTAATTTAGCGTTATCGTGTTCACGTATAGCCTCGATTTCCGCCGCTCACACGAGTTGTATCCTCCCCGAGAAGTGATTTCGGGAGTGAGCGCCGGCTCATTTCCCGAAACAGCGGCTGGTACAGTTCAAGTATCTTAAGGCCGGTTTACACGGTGCGACTTGTCGGCCCGATTTTTGGCGGCGGCTTTGAAAAAAACCGGGCCGACATAAAAAATCTGTTGCAATTATGTTCAAGTATCTTATGACTGGATTGAAGCGAACTATTTTGAAATGTAGATAGATGAACGAGTCACCATTGTATGCTAACGTTGTTGCCATAACCTCAAATTTCACACTATTTTGTTTTGCAGAATGAACTAAAATGAGTGCCTTTCTTATAAGGAATGATTTCGTCGCTATAACTCCTTAATTTATCCTCGTGACGGGATGTGTGGATGATTGTGTGACAACAAGTTGCAAACAATCTCGTCCCCAGAGTCTTTGTTCCCTTGACCACCGGTAGGCAACGAGAGACTCTGGTCAAATCCAAAAACGGCAACATTTGGTTCCTGAAACCAATCGGAAGGAAAAAGATTGCATCCTTCGAATTGCACACTATATTATTTAAGGCCTCATATTGAGCTTCCATTAGGGAGAGTTCAGATTGCCCTAACCTCTCGAGAGCGTAGTCCAATGCGTTGTGAAAGTGCTCTACTTTAGCGTAAGAAGAAGCCAAGTATATTTCCGCGCCTGGTCAGAAGACTCTTCACGCACGCACAGTTATTCAAGGGGAACTATAGATTTGTGGTTCCGGTCTTGGATTATTCCTGAGCCTCCGTCGCCCGTTCCGCTGGACAAGGGTAACGGAGATAAAAAAGATAAAAGACCTTCGAATAACGAAAAAAGTAACAAAGGTCTTTTTTGGTGCAATTATACACCACAAATTGAAGTCCAAACGATCCAATAGCATAACACTCGAAGAACAATTAACCACAGGTACCCGATCCAAGCTGCTTATGACCCTGTTAAAAATTAAAGCGGTTGTTTGAGTCTTGGGAGGTTTGTTGCAGTTAGGAAACATTCAAAGGCGTAAAAGGGCAACAAATTACACGACGAAAACCAGAACATTGACTCGTCTCATTTGACATGAACTTTTCCTTTGCCATCGAGCTGTGCTGAATCTGCTGGACCCTCGACAGTTTGTTTCGCCAGGTTTCAGCGTCTTTTGAGTACCCTTTTGAGTCTTTTGATAGTGCTTTGAACTGGATAACTGGAAATCGATATCCTGTGAACTTAATGTGGAGAGGAACAGTCGAAACGATCACATAAATTGAGTTTGACAGCAACCACGCCTTGTTCTCTTCGCCACTGGATCGTCAAAATTTTGAAAGATCACTCTTTTCGACAACATGAGCAACGCCGAAGACAGTTTAATTAGTTCAAGGACTGGTTTTAATCGCAGCAATGTGGATCTACCTCAATCATGTTGCATCTGTTTGGAGAATTTCCAAAGAAATAGAGCGAGCATTCATTGCGAATGCGACGCAGTAATTTGCGATTCGTGTCTCGGTGCCTACGTCAGACTTCAAATAACCGATGGAAAATGGAAGCTGGAATGCGCAAACTGCAATTCTATGTTGTCAAAATATTTAATCCAGAAATCCCTACAAGGTTATCCGTTGCTCCAAGAACATTTTAACCGTCTTGTGGTGGAGGCACAGAGAGATCCTTTGGCGAAAACTTGTCCAAACTGCCGTGCACGAAACCGCGTGAAAAACCAGCGAGCAAAACAAATATGGTGCGCTGAGTGTCACTTTAGCTGGTGTTTCCAATGTCACGCCCCATGGCACAAAGGGTTGAGCTGCAAAGATTTCAAACGCGGTAGCAAGATGTTCAGAGAGTGGACAAAGAATACAACAGAGGGCGTGGTCAACGCTCGTCCTTGTCCCAAATGTAAAGTCTTCATTCAAAGGTCAGAGGGGTGTGATCACATGTCATGCCCTCGTTGTCGAACACAATTCTGCTACCTGTGCGGCGATAGAATCATTACAAGCAAACTGTTCGGGGGGCATTGGAGTATTTACAGTGTTTTAGGATGTAAATATATTTACAAAAAGAACAATCCCTTGCAGAGAAAGGTCGTTAGGGGATGTCTGCTAGGGGTTGTATTATCCTCTCTACCAGCTATAGCTGTGGCGGTTGTAGCTGCGTCACCGGTGCTCCCGACTCTCTATTTGCACACGTACCCACGTAAACAATAGACTTTCCGAGGTAATAAGACTAGTAATAATCTCGGATTATTGAAGTGCATTCGACAGTCGCTTTGAAAGCAAAGGGAAGGGTAGGGAAAATTTTTTTACGGGAACAATCAATCATGAGGTGCGCAATCGTGATTTGCGCATATTGACCGATCGACAGCGAGTTCAATATAGCTAGGCCGAGATTTGAGATAACGCTGTAGCGACCGAATGGTCGAGGTTATTAAGTTGTTTATTATATGGCTATTTAGTTGTTTATTATATTTGCATAATCCATAATAGGCCTGGGGG
>NC_090894.1:20876816-20891816 GCF_036669925.1 Montipora capricornis | reverse complement strand
GAATTAGTAGGCACCGTCCTATTTATTCCGGCTACGCATGAGCAAAATCAAATGTATAAGCAGCGCTCTCTTTTCCAGGTCGACTATAGCAGCTGCGTGAGGGTCGCTAAACTATACCAAGCAAATTCCTTTGGCCAATCAAAGAAGATGCAGACAACAAATGTGCCAATCACAACAGACTTAGACAACCACGGGAAAACGCAAGCGAGCAAGTAACTACTGTTTTTGCCGCTGATAGGTTGAGAATCTGGCGCGAGATTTTTTAGCAATTCACTCAGTTTGGCACAGTTATGTCAAACTATGAAAGCATCTTAAAAAATCCCCAAGGTTTCAGTAAACTAGAAAGGTATCTTATTTTTAAAACGAAATGAAATGCATGAGTTGGTAATTTTTTTCCTTTTCTTTAAGAGGCTAACTGAGAAAGCAACTAGGCAGCCTGCAGAACAGACGAATTAGCGTGGCCAGCGCGATTCCCCTGTTCTGCAGGCTAGAAACTAGGAAAACTCCTAACTTGTAACACATGCAGTCCAGATAAAGACGCCACTGCTAATTCCTTCAACCCGTCCTTTGTGAGATCGAGGTATTCAATAGCAAATAATGGGCTTGCAAAACTTCTTCTGCATATAAGTTGAAAATCAACGTTGTTTGCAGGCGTCGTGATGCCGTCTTTGAAAACGCACTTGTACACTAAAAGTTCCTAAAAGAAAATTAAAGAACAATCAATAAACATTTATCATCCCTTCCTTGTTCATCAAAGATCTTAACACACGATGCACTGCCCTGAACATTCGACGGCGAGTTCAGTGAGGACGACAGTACACAGCAGTATTTCACAATGAGCAAAACAATATTTCTGAATGCATGCGAGATTTGAAGGTGTCTTTCTTTGCCGTCCAAATCTCAAGTTGTCTGGAAAACGTGAGCGCACACGGCAATTTTTGATTTTCTCGCCTATTTGGAACCTTTCTTCAATTTCAGTAAACGATTAGTTCGACTAGTTTGTAGAAGTCAAATAAACTTCAGCAATCAAGAAAAAAGTGATCTTACAAGATTCGAATGAGAATAGCCCACTTTCGATATATTAAAATTCAGTCCTGGACAAAGGCATCATCTCGAGTCTCTGGGAAATAAACTAATACAAATCCTTTTATTTATTCCCCAGAGCCTCGAGATGACGCCTTCTGTTTAGGACTGAATTTTGATATATCAAAAGAGGGCTATACCGTTAACGGCACTGTCTTGGAAAGCGTTTAGCAACGCCGACCACTCCAGCAACGGCAAGAAACAAGAAAACCATTGGTTTAACGAGGACACTTGCGACATGCACGTTAGCAGACGCCCTTCGCAAAACAACAACGTGAAATGATCAAGGCTTTGAGGACAACGTAAGCAGACAACTTTAATTTCGTCAGTGTCAATCCAAATATAAAATACTTGGCCCATCGCAGCATATGAACTAGATGGAGTAAAATCCTTACAAAAGCGTCACGTTATATTTCGTTGACTTTGCGTTGTGTTACAGCTCTCGGGAACGATGGCCACAAATACAGAAACAAGACAAGCAATGGACCCTAACGCTGAACAAAATAAAGCTGTGTGTTGTCCGACTAAGGCGCCCAAAAGAATTCCTTGGTGTCTGAAATGAATACCTGTCCATAGGTCCCCATGACGATTTCGTCACAGCCGTCCCAGTCCACATCCGCAATGCTCGCACACGTCACACTATCAAAGTCATCTGACTCGGGGAGCGTGACCATATTTGTAAATCCTTGATTGATTATATCTCTTCAGAATAAAGAAAGTACATTGACATGAACGGTAATAGTGACAAGACTTATCCTATCTGTATCGACCAACTGTGAGTTAACGGGTTCCTAGGAAATGATTTGTCACCATTATATTTAACCGCCTCAATCATGGACTACCTTTTGAGTTTTCGACTACTCTGCAACATTTTACAAGAGAATACCCAACGTGTGATCACTTTTAACAAAAAAAATATATAATTCAGCGAGTTAACTATCCAATCAGAGGCCGAAGATGGCTTTTCCTGGCGTCTTTATGGAACTGAGGAAAACAAGTTTTCCTTGAATCATTTATCAGCTCAGTCTACCTTATGAGCAGACGTAAAGAGTGTGGTGGTATAGAGCAGTTTTCAAATGACTGTCGAAATTAAATACGCGATTGCAATTGCTAAGCTTAGTGATTGGTTTGAAATCTCGCGCCAGTTTATCAACCAATAAGATAGACCGCGTAGCAGGCGGTTTGGCGAATTTTAAACGCTTCCTCCCACCGGGGTTGACTTTCGAGTGATTGTTATGAATACGGCCGTGAGAAAACCTGGACCGAAGTCAAACGAGAAAGCGAGGGGGGAGGGACCGAGGAGGAGTGAGAAACCGCCTGCAATTTACCCCTCAACATTTTCAAAACCTCCGTTCGCCCACGGACGGAGAAAATATCGTTTCTGTTTGGCTAATAAAGTGTCAGAAAAAATCCGCCTCTCAGTCAAAATTTATTGCTCCTTTTCATAAAAGTGTAAAGACAAAACAGAGCGGAAGGAGCCGACAATCTGTTTAAAAAAAAAAATTGGAAACTTCCTTGCGGTAGTTTGGATTTTCTGCAGGGCAGAAAGACGTAAAAACACTAATCAATGGAGGTGATATTTTGGCGGTCCTTCCCAAGGACAAGGGCCAAGTGGCCCATTAGGCCGGAGCTTATCCCGGTTTCTGTAGCACGAAGCGACTAGGAGTATTTCTACTTCCCCCTAGATGGGATGCCGGTCCATCGCAGGGTTACTCCCGGCATTAAATTCGCCGGTACCCATTTATACACTTGGGTAGAGAGAGGCACCGTGAGAAGGTCAGGAAAAGCTATAAGACCAGGATGTGGAAGGTAAAAATTTCAGATCTCTATACAAGTCGATAATGAAAAGCAGCTTGGCCACAGTTGTTCAAAAGGTGGATGGTACTAGCCCACAGATAATTCACTTGAAAGAAGTATACCACTACTAAAACCAATTTATTGATGTACTATAACTTTCAAAAACTCATGAATAATTCGTGAACCAAAAAGCCTATCAAAACCTCACATGCATGAGCTTCAAACCCGATAAAACACTCCTCACTAGAACTCTTCATATAAAGATTACTAATGGCTTGTTTTTCTTGCATGCTAATATCTTCCCCTTACATTTTGAACCTCTGTTTGGACTCCCGAGGGACGCACCTTTTGTGGAATGTTTTCGAAGCTGTTCAAAAAACTTGCAGCACATGTTTTATCGGGTTTAAAAAACACTCGGCTACGCCTCGAGTTTATAAACCCAATAAAATACTGCAGCTTGCGTTTCAAACATTACATATAGGATATTTGTTCATCAAGCACAAAGCACTATCCACCCTCTCAACAACTGGGGCCCGGCCATCAGCTCATACATAAAAACAACACTTGTTTCAATGGCACAGCAAACCAAGAGATGCAAGTCACTGCTTGATACCCCTTCACTTTTATCAACATCTATATCATCTTCTGCAAGCAAAACAACAAGCCAATAGACCGTATTAATAAATGGCGGTCACATTTATAATTCTTTTGTCCACGTGCAAATTAGCCTACCAAGCCTCATTTTAGAGCGAAAATTCTTTTCAATTCACTGTATGGTATCGAGGCTTGGTAGGCTAATTTGCACTTCGACAAAAGAATTATAAATTGGCCGCCATTTATGAATAAGGTCTATATACAACGATCAAGAAGTTCCCCAGATAGTTGCTCATTAGACATGCGCCAGAATAACCAGTCAAACCAGTTAAACACTCAGGTTACCTGATACAGCCACTCAGATAAAAACAATGATTTAGAAATTGACCCTGACCATGCTAAATTTCAAGTTAGAACAAAATTGCCAAAGTTGCTCATTTTTTTTTAGCAATTTCTACTAAAGAGAAGTAATGGTCAGTCAGGTTTAATGCCTAACTACAGTACTTCACTTAAAGGTCCTTATTTTACGAGGGTAACAAATGACACTGAACTAAAGTTACTGATAAACTTGAGTTGTGGCCCTCGGTTTGCACCTTCTACCCACACTCCTCCGTTTTATGGGTATTCAAACCTACAGCTACAAGTAAATGGACCAGAGGAAAAGTCAAAACAGACGTTGATGGAATGAGATGGGGATTGAACCGGCGACCTTCAGCTCAGCAGGCTGCACACTACTCATATAAAGCTCTTATAAAGCTAATCTAAGAATCTTCACAAAAAATTACCATTACCTCTGATTTTTTGAGGCTGTTTGGAATTCAATGAAAATAATTTCACACTTGAAATAGGCCCATCGCGGTTCAAGCTATATTCCTTGATGACACCTTGTAAAATTTAAAAGGAAAGAACATTGACCAATTTATTACAAACCATATTTTCAGTCACAAATTTTTCAACAGAAATTCCAAACTCTACCATACTGGCAACATGCAAATTGCTAACAGCCTGGCAAACAAACAAAACACTTTTAAACAAACATACTTGGCTGTGCAATAAGTGCAGTCGCTGCTAATTTGACATGTCCATCTTGACATCCAAGGACAGTAATCCGTCTGGTCAGCTGAGTCTGCACTTCTAACCACAGAACACTGAGAGCAAAAATAGAGACAAGATTGGTTCCAGCATTATCCAGGAGGAACTCCGATATAAACTGACCAAGACAATAATAATAATAATAATAATAATAATAATAATAAAATAATAATAAAACAACAACAACATTACTATTGTTATTGCTATTGCTTTTATTATTAGAGCGGCTTTCAATTGAGTGTCAAAAGTAATTAGCAAATTGCTTTGGTTTTGCATTATTTACATGAAACTCAGTGATTGGTTCAAAGTTGTTGCGCCACTTTTTCAACCAATCAAAAGTGAAACCCTAACCAAAAGCAATTGTGGCTCATGCGTGCACATTTTCCTGCGCTTTGTGTCGGCTACGTGTGATTAATTCGCGTTTTGATTGGTTTACTGGTTAGTCTCCGTCCTTTTTGATTGGCTAAAGTTCTTGCGACACTCAATTGAAAATTGCTCTATTATATTTATTACTATTACTATTATTACAATGTTGAAGATTACAATAATGATGATGCTGATGAAGATAATAATAATAATAATAATAATAATAATTATTATTATTAATATTATTATTATTATTATTATTATTATTATTAGTAGTAGTATTTTAAATTTATCAATCATACTTGCTTGGTAAATTCTGAAGCTCAGGGAAATAGTCTCCCACAGGTTGTTCTTCAAATCTCTGTTGGGTTCTATCCTTATAAAGTAAAAATTAAAAATTTTAACAGTAAAAATAATATTGCACTTTGACCATACAACAATAATGTGTTTGCAAACTTTTTCACCAATGTAAGCATACCTCACAAAACATGTGAACACATTCATCACTCCCACAAAGAAGAAATACCACCTCTTGTCTTCCTCTCACAAAAATTCTGAAAGAGGAAGCACTCTCACCAAAACTATACAATAAAAAACTTCATCTTTGCTACAGTTGCTCTAAAAAGTGACAAGCATAATGCAAACTTACTCAGCATGAGTCAATTGAAAGGGAACAAAGTCCAGTTCAAGGTGCTGGCAACCTTCTGAAGAGTTAAAAAAGACAACACAGGTGTTTTCAAGAACAATGACTAACTGGATTAGCAATACAAGAATGTTTTTGGGACAGCACCCAAACAAAGTCATTCATGTTTAGTACCTGCAATACTGTCCAGTGAAAATTCTGCTTTGCTTTCAAGTGCTGAGTAGATGTTAAGAAACTGTTTTTGTTGACTTCGAGAATTCTGAAGACGAATATTCGATACAAAAAATTATAGATTAATAGACATAAGTCTCATTAATGAGTGATCACAATAATAATATTGATTTGCCTTAATGGTGGTGGATTTTCAGTCAACCACTGAACAGCTTGTCCTTGAGGAGCTGTTTTTTTTAATTTTACCAAGTTCTGCTAACCACAAATATTAAATTGGTGATGTGCATGTACTGCCATTTACTAATACCTTCAAAAGAATCAAGGATATTCCAACTACAAGTCGTTTGCTTGGTTCTGGTCTCATAAATGCATCAATAGAAACAATCTCAGCTGAATCTGTGAAAACATAAACACTTACAGTAATGTTTAAACTATGGTTGGCTCAGTGGTGAGAGCTGCTGCCTTCCAACTATGACTGTGTTCTATTAAAAGGTTCAAAACCCACACTCAGGGTCTATTGTTGGTTCTTTCCTCTTCCTAAGAGGTATTTCTCTGGGTGTTCCAGCTTTCCCCTCTTATTACAAATTTATACATCAGATGTCCAATCACAATCTACTAGCAAATTAATAAAAACACCATTAGAATCGTCTTGCCATTTATTGACCAAAAACCAGCCGATATTGTGAAGCGCCAACTTACTCAGCTAAATAAGAAACTGGATATAGATCTACAGCCAATTTTTGTCAGCCGCAAGCTCGAGGATGTCCTTAAATTCTGTGAACCCAAACCATCGTTAGTCAGTCAACAACTAGTCGTCTATAAATTTCAATGTGGCTTGATTGATGCGAGCTATGTTGGCTACACAGCTCGTCACTTGCATCAACGAATTGAGGAACACAGATACTTAGCTATCGGGAGGCATTGCCTAGCAGATCATGGCCTAACAACAGCACCCCCAGCAGCGAGTTTTAGTGTCATAAAGAAATGCGCATCGAAATTTGACAGCTTAATTCATGAGATGTTCTACATCAAAGAATTGAAACCATCACTTAAATGTGCAGTCAGACTCTGTCAGAGCAAAACTATTTACTTAGAGTTCACATTTACTGTTAGCGTACTATTGTATATATTGTTTTATTGTCCTATTGTTCTTGTACTATAAGTTATGCTTCATCCGATTAAAATTCATTGCCTGACGATGACATCGGACGATGTCGAAACATTGTCAAAATGAATCTAGTTGCGTTTGTCTTTTTAATCGAAATTCATAGACTTCAATATTATTTTATTTCATTTGATCTTCTGACACTTCAGTGAGTAGAGCATATGTGCTCTGCTCAATAAGCTTGAAATTTAAATAAATTCATCATCATCATCTTCTTCATCATTATTATTATTATCATTATTGTTAGCATCATCCTCAACCTGATTATTGTGCCATTATCATAGATAGATGGATAGATAGATAGATATACTGTAACCTTTATTTAAACACGATAATGACTATTATTATTAATGATATCATTATCATAGGTATTATTGATTTTTTCCTTGCCCTTTTTTTACCGTCTACTGATTTTTTTTGTTTTCACTCGCAGTCTAACTTGTATTAAAATCAATCTGTAAAAAACTGAAGTGCCGTTCAAATTTAAACCAAGTCAACCCCAAACTGTCCGGGGTGGCCACTCAAAAACAAACAGCTTCCTGATCAAGAACTTGACTCAAAAGCCCCACCAACTGCCCGATCAAGGCATGTAGCGGTTAAAGGCGGTTTCCCAGTAAACAAAGAAGTAATTTTTAAGACGTAACCAACCTGGGATGTAGGTGAAAGGCACTTCCCTAGCAGACGGAACAAGAGAATTTTGTTGGTATTCCAAGCACATCACCCTGCCACTTAGAGACGCTAAAAATATTTTGTTACCCTCTTCATCGCTCTCTACTTTTGTTAGACCATAGACGTTGGTCTGGGATGCAATTGCACAAAAGTGAATTTCTTCAAAAGCGATCTCTTCTTCGTCGTCCGCCATCTTTGGTGTTGTTGAAACCCAATCCTTCCCGGATTAGTTGATCGCGGCACGGGGAGAGGGGTCGGGAAGCAATTGTCATGCCAAAGATGCCAAATGCATGTGGTAACCAACGTTTTCGCCCAATTTCCCATTACAATTTTGCACTAGAAATCACACTGTCAAAATTCAAAATATCAAATGAGAAGGCTACCTGGCGGTATTGTTGGCGAGAGGCAAATTAAGGCTACCATGAATTGTTGGCCTAAAAATTAGGCCTTTCCCTTGGTTTAGAAAATCAGGTTTCATGAAATGATAAATTTATCACTCCCTGTTTTCTTTCAGGGAGCTGAATTTGAAAAAAGAGAGCTTGTAATAACAATCGCAAAAATATTGCCCCAACATGGGACATGAAGTGCACTTTACAAAAGACAAATGACAACGAACTGCATTCGCTGGAAATGAAAGATGGCTGGATATTGGCAAAGTTCTTTTTTTTCCGCGTTTATGTCGAGGTCCATAAACACGGAAAAAATAACGAGGCCAAAATCCATCCATCTTGACCGAACAAGCTTGGTCAAAAAAGTATTTATTACATGGGATAAAACACCAAAAAATGACCTTTGACCTTGCGGGACCAAGCGAGAAATCCTGAACGGGCAAGAGAGCTCCATCTTGCCCACTCGGGTAGCCAATCACAGTGCAGGATTTGGTTCACCTTGCCCGCTCACGGAGCTAGTCATAATAACATCTCTTACTTTAGTACCATAACACTTCCAAAGGGTAGGCCGCGGTACAGATGACAGTTATGTAGAGACATGACATGCAGAAAAGATGAATAGCCGATATTCGTATTCTCAGTATTGGACTGGAACTAGCTTGCAATGGAGGCTAATCCGGGGAAATCTTTTCAAATGCAAATGCTTTTTAACATATTCCCCCGCATTAGCCTCCATTGCAAGCTACAAAAAGTTGCAAAAATATTGGAGACACTTCACCTTCTTGAGGCGTAATTAATTTCCCTATTATCTCTCACACTGCAGCGCCCCTCCCCCACTTATCAGTGTTGCTAGCAAGACAAAAAATGTTGGGAACTTAAGCAGTCAACATTGAAAGGGGGAGGGGGGAGAGGAAGTGGGAAAGGTTTAAATTCTAGATACGGCGGGCATTGGAAGCTAGAAAAGGTGTTTTTTAATGAAAGTGTCTCAACAATTTTGCAACTTGTTGTAGTTCCAGTCCAATACTGAGAATACGAATATGGTCCATTTACCAACACACAACTCTACCGGTAAAAAAAATCGTCACGCAAAGTAAAACTTCATGAAGTTGGCGGCAAGTTAAACTGCATTATGTCAATATTTAAATAATTGTCAAAATACTTTTAAAATGACATTTGTAATCAATAGCTGAACAAATCAATAAATACATTCAATAATTGTTATTTACAAGGATAAAAATGATAGAAAAATGATATTGAACTACACTTTTAATCGGTACACTTTTCTCTTAATATTCTGTTATTTTGGGACATTCATTTCTTCAGTTCACAAACTTAAAAGATTCAAATGAAATAAATAGCTGAACAATGAAATAAATAAATATATATATAATAAAAGTTATATGTAAATATATATCTATAAATTCTTATCTACAAGGATAAAAATGATTACTGTTTTAACAGGTACAATCTTCTCCTTCTCTTAAGGACATTATTTTTTTTCAGTTTACTAGGAAATGCTAGCGGCACTTAATTTAGGAGAGAGAAATAAGATAGTGCTAACGTTCTCCATAACACTTAAAACTTGGTTATTTCACGTTGTTGCTTTGCTGAAGACGGCAAAGAAATGGACAAAAATGAAAACGCACGTGCAGGGCGTGCAAAGCTATTGTTTTGCCCACTGAATATGCAAATTTGTGACGTTCTCGTTGCCGTCGCCGTTGCTAAAGCTCCCTTTAAACTCCCTACCGCAGAGTGATTACTCCTACGGCTCGAACTCCCCCGCGTGTTAACGCTACGGGCTGTCAAGAACTTCTCGTTCGCGAGTTCACAAGCCCAGTGTGTTCGTTCTTGCCTAACTATTCAAGGGCACCCAACGAGCGAATTAAGCCAAAAGCCTTTGAGGAAGAGTTCTAGGCTTCTTGTAATATTTAAACACTGTCTAAAGAGATGTCACCTGGAAGAATTTGATCTGTTCGGATATCGTAGCTAAAAATTAAAGTGTCCGAAAATTTTAGGGGACGATATCTTCATTTCAGAAATTGCTAGCTGGACGTTACCCTCTAAAAACTTCCCAGCGAATCATTTGCTCATCCGAAACTGAAAGATGACCTTACCTTTTTAAGTGCAAAAAAATTGCATAAATATCCCTTCCGAAAACGTAAGAGACTACTTTTCCCATGTTGCAAATCTTTTAGGTGATGTTTTAGTAAAGAAATCTATAGCTTTTTGGGAATGTAGAACCGAGATTCTTAGAACAGTTTGATTCTCCCGAACACACATTTCTCCGAAGATTATCGTTGGGTGCCCGTGACTATTCTATTCTTTTAAGAGTTTTCTTTTTCGCAAAGCAGCAAGGGCTTTTTGAGCGGCAGTCGACTTTGCGATTTGAAAATTTCTACCGATCCCTATAAAAGTTCCGAAACCTGCTACAGTCAGGGAGCTTCTAAAAGTACCATCCACCATTCTCTCAACAGGCCTGCAAAATAAGAGTAAAAGACGGAAGTAGGTGCAATAAATGAGATGGTAACCGTTGACCCAATTAAAAATGAAGGAACTTTTTCTCCGTTGTCGACTTCTCTGTCGAGCCAGAGACCTTCCGATGACAAGTTCCTATGCTATTAAACTTAGTAAAGACGATTTCCCAACCTCGTTCCCAGGGTCTCTCTTCTCTGCCTCCTTTGTCGTCAGAGAAGAGAGGCCCTGGGGAGGAAGTTGACAATTTCCCAGCTATACTGCCAGAACCGAAATTCTTGAAATACCACCTCCTTCACTACAACTGCAACAAAGCAACCCTTTCGACATTTTCAGTCGTAAAAGAATAGCACGCCAATGAATAGTGTCCCCGAAATGAAAATACATCTCCTTAACAAGACAGCCTGGTCGGCTTAATACTTACGGGAAGGTGGAATAATCAGAATCGCGATTTTAGAAAACAAAGAGGCCATTCGTACTGGACCCGTACACCTACTTATTCATACGGGAGCCTTCTTAAAATGATTATTACGAGTTCAATAACACTCGCAAAGTCTTACCTCGTCTTTAATTCAATTACATACAGTTCAGCTATCAAACAACGGCATTGATGCCTGTTTAATTTCCCGAAATACCTCCTTCGTTTAATGCCACCGACAATCTGATCTGCTTTGTGTTTGTCGCATTTAAGTCTAAGCACCCATTTCAAATAGAGCTGATAAACAGAATTTTAGTCTAAGCAGCCATTTTAAAACGGTTAGCTTTCAATAACTGCGTGGCTATGTCATTCAAGGTTAGGGTTAGAACCTGTAACAATCATTCTAAGAAGATTCCCGTATGAATAGCAAATATAGGTCGGTGTACGGGTCCCGTACGAATAGCCACTGCGTTTAAAAAAACACCAGCATTAATGCAACAAGAAAGGGTTCACCAAACTGTTCATAAAGAAAACCACAAACAGGAGGTTAGCTCTAAAATTCTTTTGTCAACATGCAAACATTTAACATACGCAAACTTTGACGCGTTAGGTTTCATCTCCAGAAGTTTCCTGGTGGCCGACATGGGAGGATTGGCAGAGTGGTAATCTACACATTAAAAAAACAAAACAAAAGGTAAGTTCAGAGATATTCTTGTCTAGCCTTAATTGAAGTGGTGAAGCTTTCTTGTTTCCACACAAAGAACAAATTCAAGATAACGTTGCATGACAAGAAACGCCTTCGTTTGTCTAAATACAGATGAAACATTGGCTCCACACATATTGTAAGCCTTGGAAAATTTCCGGCGGGGCTTTCCAGAAAAGCAAACCACCTCTATGAACTTGACAACGTTTAGATATGGCGCGATGTTACGTGACACACCATGACATGATATTTCATCCAGAAGAAAATTACGGGCTCCGTGAGCAAGCTCAGTCACGCAAGTAGAAACCAAGACTTATTAAAGGTAAGTAACGCAACCCTAATCCCCAATCCCTAATCCCCAACGTGGTATTTGAATTCCGACCATTTGCATGCTAATACAGAGCACTGACCAACGGCCCATGTCGTGAAGGGACTTGTGCGGATCGCTTTGTGACAAAAAGTTGTGTGTGTTTGTGTGACCCCGTGTCCACAGATTTCGAGATAACGATTTATGTTCTACTCACGACCCAGTCTGCCGCTTATAACAGAGTTTAAACCCATAACTTACGCCAATCAAAAGACTCTTGGTATACTAAAAGAGGTTGCGCAGACAAAATTCAAGATCTGTTGACTGCCAGACAGAATACCCTAAAGTGTAAACAGAGCCGTGAGGTAAAACAGCGGTGCGAGAGAAGAAAAATGCTCTTCTCGGCCCTGTTACGAAGGCTACTCAGCTTGTTGAATCGTGCGATTGGGGTTTCGAAGCCACAATATTTGCTTGAAAATAGAAGTCAACTTTAATTTTCATGACGAGATGGTCAATTCTCTTAACCGTTGTCTTTAAAGAGAGAGCCTCTAGATTATACTCGTCAACGGGGAAACCCTTTACGCTTTCACTTCCCAGAGTGACTGCTATAAGTTTTCTCCACACAAGCTCAATACATTCTCAAGCAGACTGGTGAATGAGAAGAAAGAAGTTTACCCCCTGGGGTTTTGTCTGGATATATCAGGGAGCTTAAGCACGCGCGTTTTTGGGACGCGGACGGCAACTGGATGAGAACATTTCGCGTGCCAGGACAGAGGTGTCTCCCAGTTTTTTTTGATGATCATCTCTAATGTATAAAAGATACTTAGCAATGTAAATGTGGTTGTGTGAAGACAAGTTAAACGTGAAAACAGCTCACTTCCGGTTGCCGTCCGCGTCTCAAAAACGCCCGTGCTTAAAGGGCCACCGACAACCACAAGTCTTTGCGGGCGTGCAAGCTATCGGTGCCATTTTCTGTAATACAGAAACTAGTATTTCTTGAAAAGTCAAATTCCATCGCCTCACATCGTCGTGTTTTGGATGCCCAGTAGCTTCAAACTTTGTTAATATTTTCCTTAATGTTTAAATATTGTATTTTTGGCGTTATTTGGGTGTTGTGTTCGTGTTAAAAGCGAAATGAAAACTGTGAAGAAAGGTCGTCCGCCGAGGAAGGAAAAGCGCCATGTTATTTGGCTCACTACTTCAACCTTAAGATTATGGAACGAAAGGAGGAAGGCGTTTGGATTAAAAAACAAATCGAACAGCGAATTCGCAGAAGTTCTTCTTCACGGGATGTTTCTGAAGCGAACCGGCCGATTCGATTGCCCGGATAATAACAACAACAAAGGCGCGCAAAGGACACTGGTTGTCGGTGGCCCTTTAAGCTCCCTGATATCATCAAATTCCCATAACTGTCGTAAAACGTAATGTATGGCCATCAGTAAGAAGAATTAATATTCGGATCTTGGGAGCGAACGGGTTTACACAACGAGATCACTAACTTGAAGGAGACTTCGGTCGTTCACTCACCAATAGAAGGCTTTAGTATTGGCAGATAAATCTCCCACACTTTACTGAGATCCTGGCCACAATCCACATATAGTGCTCCAGCAACTGCTTCGAACAAGTCACCAAGTACCTTGGGTACCTCCACTTCAACAAACTCCTCGCTGTCTTCATTTGCAAGAACAATAACACTGGAACAAATCTGCGCGCAAACAATATAAAAATTTGTGTTTGTACTGATAGCGCCACGCGCCTACTGAAGGCTGAGGGATTTGGTGGTTAAACGTCTACTTCCCATCTGATAGAATACAGTACCAGGAACACAGCGTAAAGTTTCAACTAGGAAAGGAAACTCAAGAATAAGAATTTAAGGCCACGGAAGCAAGTACACAACGCACATGCCTATTAATGTGGCCCCCGGGTGTGGCTGTCTTTCAGTTCTGTGCATGCTCAGTTACCACGCCTTTGTATAAAAGCGAGGCTGGAGTTTAGCTTGCTTTGATACAAACCTCACAGCTTTTCTTATGTAAATAGAAACTCGTTAGCATTACAACATGATTTACCAAGTGAAGCTATGATCCTCGTAGTTATGAACGCAAATTTAGCTATTTGAGAGAAGCCTGAAACATTCAGGACTTCAACGATAAAATTGCGTTCATAACTGCGAGGATCATAGCTTCACTTGATTTCATATCTGCAGTTCAATATATGATTCACTTCATACATCAATTCATTCGTTGAACATGATTTACATATGAAAAGCAATGAGGTTCGTATCAACGCAAGGTCCACTCCAGCCTCGCTTTTATTCAAAGGCCTGGTAACTGAGCATGCACAGAACTGTAAAATCGTCTATTACTTTTCGTAGTGTCTCATTGACCGAATGCAAAAATGGCCGCCAACAAGTTATTCTTTTGTCTTTATGTTAATTAGCCTAACTAGCCTCGTTCACACGCGCAAAATTGAAAGAATTTGGGCTGTAAAACGAGGCTAGTTAGGCTAATTAACACACAGACCAAAGAGCAATTTGTTGGCGGCCATTTTTGCATTCGGTCAATTACCTCGTTGTTGCTTGTCTGGCGTTGTGTTATCAACTTCTCCTCGAACTTCTCAATAAACTTGTTCACGATTTTAAAAAGCTGAGGTGAAAGCGATCGCAGGTGTTTGGCGAATCCCAACTTCACAGCCAAAGCTGCAAAGCTGAAGTTATTCACCACAGCCGAGCGCAGGTCCGTCAGATCCCCAGGGGACTTATGTCTCTCGTGTATATACAAATATCGCGTCACTAGGAAGTCCAAGAGCGCGTCTCCTAAGAATTCCAGTTGTTCGTAGCTGCTGCGGACAGCGTTGTAGTCCCGAGGCAAAGACGTATGCGTAAAAGCTTGCTCAAGGAGTAAACGATTGTGAAACTTGTATTTCAGAACCTCTTCAATTGCCTTAAATTCGGCAGATGATGATTCCTCACTTGGGAGGAAAGCGCTGTTAGAGTGTAAAGAGTAAAGTGCTGTTTTTTCTTGAAACAAGGAATCGTCTGACACGTGAAAACTCGGTTGGGAATTTGATGCGATCTCATGAGGAGTCCATAATGAGTTTGTCCACAGTGTTCTCTTTTCAAGAAGGGGATCATG
>NC_090894.1:20861816-20871816 GCF_036669925.1 Montipora capricornis | reverse complement strand
AGTCGCGGTTACCTCTCCCGCTCTGTCAAATATCACCATCCCTGGAATCTGAGACGAAAAAACTACTAATGATGAAGATACCAAATTATACTCTACCATTTTACTGACCAATTCTTTCAATGGTTTTTGACTTACATCGTAAAAACAATACTTATAAGCGGGCCTTTTTAGAGATGTAACCGACATTTCATCAAGCAATCACAACTTGCGAAAGATACGTGTCGCGCTGTAACCAAGTGTGGCAAAAGGCACTTATGTCACAAGTGGTTTTTCGAAGAGTACCAATAGGTGTACTTTTTCAAACCTTAGGTAAAGTTCTCCTGCAGAGAATTCCAAGACTGTAACAATCGCCTGAAGGATGGCCTTTACTTCGCGATCTGGCAGCCCTTTCAAAGGTCAAAGGTTTGGTCAATTCCATGGTGATGGAATATAAAAAACTTGGCCCGCCACAAACTGGTAAATTATCCTCTAAGATGGCGGGAAACTACAAAAGCAAAGACAAACGATATATGTTAGTCACGTGCACCTATTTCTTTGCTTTGTCAACATCGATTGTGAGACGCTACTCGGAAGATTTGATCCTTGTCAATGTCTTGTTTATCAAGAGTGCAAGGAGGAATGTGTCCACTTTATAGTGACAGAGATGGAAAATGTTACCGGTAATAAAATGAAGAAAAGTATCTTTTTATCGATGGTGACTCGGGAATGCTCGGAAAAAATGCTTCTTTGCAGGAGTCGAACTTACGACCATCTGATTACTACTTCGGATACATGGGGTAGAGTATCCAAACTAGTAATTGGAAGGCCGATGTTAAACTCCTGAAAGAAGCACTCGGCTAGCAGAGCCTTTTTTAACTCGACGAGAAAGAAAGGACTCTGCAGAAATCGTGTATTCAGTATACGCAAGCCGTTGCTTGGAGACCGTTTCAGTCATTAGCTTCTGTGACGGCTGCTAATTGATAAAAAGCTCAAATGGCTGCTGACCTCAACCAGATAGTACCTTTCTGATGTAAACTCTGTTTCTCTTCACTGATCCATCTATCCCCATGCCACAGTCCACTACTTCCCAATTGCATTTTTCATTCTCTGCTGTTAGGCGAAACACTTGAAACCTAGAGGAACCACCACAGATGTTGGACAAAATGACTTTCATCACGCACTTTGGTTTGATCAATATCATTTCTTGAGTACTCCTGTAGGTAGGAGGCCCAAGATGGTAATGAGGAATATCACACAGTATTTTAAGTTCAGGTCAGGTCAGATTCTTAAAGAAGCCAATGAAAGGCACATAAAGGTCAAGCTTGCCCTCCTTGAATTTTTGTTTAACACCTCCTTTGGAAGCAAATTACTGGTACCCATCTTAGATTTTTACTGACACTGAAAAGCCAGATGCCCAGATTTTCAGCGTTTGAATATTTGCCAGTTTCCATTTGTTGGTATGTACAGAGAGAGCCTGCGGACCCGTAGTAAGAACTACTTTAAATTTTCACAATCCCCTTCTACCTCAAAATTAATGTTATGAGAACCCTGTGTGATTTGAGAAAAAAGGTAATTTAAGGTAAAGTCTCTGCTTACGAGCCAGAAGGCCCATCAGGCTGGCACTTATCTCCAGTTACTGTAGCATGAAGCGACTAGGAATATTTTTACTCCCCCCGGATGGGATGCTAGTCCATCGCAGGGTTACCCCCAACATTAAATTTGCTGGTACCCATTTATACACCTGGGTGGAGAGAGGCACCGTGAGAGTAAAGTGTCTTGCCCAAGAACACAACACAATGTCCCCGGCCAGGACCCAAACCCGAACCACTCAATCCAGAGTCAAGCACTCTAACCATGAGGCCACCGTGCCTGATTTGAGAAACACATACCTGGATATTGGTTGAAGATCATCATCAAGCTCCCCTGCCTTGTGAAGCTGTCGACAGGTCTCCATTGCAACAAGCATCTCTGATTTGATTGTGGCCTTCCGTAGAGTCTCTTTGTTCATGTCATTTCTACTATATGTTGAAGTCACCTAAATAATAAAATCAACAAAAAATTGTACAGAATGAATCAATGATACCTTCCATTCCTACTTCAGCTGACTTAAAGGAAAAGCAGTACAGGACAGGAAAAAAAAATCTCCCAGCTCTTGATGGAAACTGGGTCAGGATGTCAAACCAATAATTATTATTAACTGATCACTGACAGGTGAATTCTTGTAACTACACTGATATAAATGAATATGGATAGTTACTTAACCTAGCAAGTTTCAGCAGTTCAGTGTAGGTTAATGTTGAAGACATGATGTAACCCTCTAACCCCTGGGAGTCAGATGTAACAGATTTTACTCCGTGTAATGCAATTTTTTCAGTAATTGCATAAAAACCCTAAAAAATTCAGGACTTCAACAGGGTTTGAATCCATGACCTCACAATGCCGGTGCAAGATTCTAATCAACTGAGATATGAAGCCACTGAGTTGGGAGCTGGTCATTTGTAGGTTCAAATGTTCCCTTGATAAATGAATCAACGAACGAAATGATACATGAAATATATCAAAGTTTTTGACTGCTTAACCCATTGACACCTCAAATGCTCTCAACTAAAATCGACTGGTGTTAGACAGAGTAAACTTTGTTAAGTCTCACTCTTAGCGGTCAATGAGTAAAACAAATTTCTCTTCAGACATGTTACTTAAGTTTGATGAAGAAAAATTCACTGATGCTTATTAATAAAAATTGGAAGAATGGTGCTTGCATGCACTTTTCAAACATCTTCGTACATGTAATTATTTGCTTCAGAGATATTGATTGCAGTTTTCATGTTTACCAAAGGAGGAAAGAGATGATGTCATTAGTGGTTCCAATAAAATAAAAAACAGAAAAAATCAAGAATAATTCTGGAAAAAAAAAGATTTCAATGGCTTTTGGAGTACCGTAAACGTCCATGTATAAGCCGCATCCGTAGATAAGCCGCACCCCGAATTTAGAAGCGCAGATTTTGGAAAAAAATGTAATACTGACAATAAAGTTTGAAGTTCCAATAACGTTCTTTTGCTATAAACCAACAAGGACAAACAATCAAGGTTTCACCATAAAGTTGGAATTCCTTCGATATTGAAACAAAACGAACGAGTGCTTAGTAGCCAAGCTTTAAATGTGGGGAGGAGTCGGGCTAGCCAGGGCCAGGGCAGGGCCTGGGTTATCATCACCACGTCTATAAAGATGTACCCGAAATAGGCGAAAAAATTCATGCAGAACAGGAGCTTGATAATGCAGTCGACAAATTTGCCGAGAAGGTGGTCAAGGACAACGAAACAGTCGAACATTTACCTTGCGAGTACTCGCGAATTTTGTGGTATTTTATCGCACGTGGCGGAAAGATATGCGTGGAAGTGACTGGCCGAAGACGTCACTGCAAAGAGCTGTGCGGAGGAATGGAGATTCCTTGTAGGTTGGTGTTTACTTGTTCGAGTAAAGCGAAAATTAATCGCTTGGAAGAACTCTTGGAGAGCAAGATTCTCTGATAAACACTCGAAGACACAGATGGCTCCTTTAGGAGCCACCACTCATTAAAAAGTCAATGAACAACAGCAACATGCTCTCAGTTTCTTTTATGTTTCTTTACGGAGATCTTAAGAAGTTGTAGGAATATTAATTAGCTTTTTTAAAACTCCAAACACAAGATGTATCCATGCATAAGCCGCACCCTTGATTTATGGCTTCAATTTTGCGAAAAAAAGTGCGGCTTATACATGGACGTTTACGGTAATTTCTTGCTTTGCTTGGATCCACTGCTGATTGCATCAATGCTTCTGTATTTCGAAAACTACTTATGATACAAATATGATTCAAATGGCAAACATAGTTTTTTTAATACTCTGAGAGGTCTTTCAAATAAAAAAAATTCAATGTTCAATGTACATGCAGGATGGTACAAAAGTCATCATTATTAAACTTTATCATCACCTGTATAGGCCAGTAAACAGGAGAGTTTCGAGGCAAGTAAAGAGTAGAAACAAACTGAACTTTACTGTCAGACCATATTTCCTGTGTTCGGCAATAAGGAACAGGTGCACCAACTCCACTGCTTGGAAACTTAGAACAATAACTGGCAGAAAGATAAATGTAAAGTTAAAACAGCAGTCAGATTAATATTCAGGGTAGGAAAGGGATATCAATATTATATTGGCATGAAAAAACCATTAATATTGACTTTCACAAAAAAGTGAGCCAACTTCTATCTTCTGCCACAATGTAATTATTACTTATTTCATCTCCTTCTGTGTTTTGAAATATCTATTAAGTCTCATTCTTAGGAATCAATGCGTTAAAGAGAGCAGATGTATAGGTAGGGTTTTTTTTTTTCGAGTGCGTGTAGAGGTAACTTTAATGACTGAGATGCAGGAATCCTGCAGTGGAAATTAACAATAGGTGCAGTTACACAGGGCACTTTTACCACGCAGTAAATGACCCTTTTACCATGGGAAACTGCAGACAGTTAGTGTGCGTGACCTACATTGCACAAGGAAAATTTTTCCGTAGTAAATTTTCATAGATACAGTACGTCAAAAAAATCGGATGAAGCGCCCATTACATTTAACGTGGTAAGTTGGAAGGGTGTTTTGATGCCCGGGGTACAACAGGCAATCACGATGTTGATGAAGTTGTGATTAAATTTCCCACCAATGAATTCCATGAGATTTCTTTTTACCTGGGTAATCTTCGGAATGTGTGACCGCGAGTTAACACGGTATACTAAATCCCAAGTGTTAGGCAACACAGGATTTATTTACCATGGGAAATGGCATTTACCATGGTGTGTGTAACCACACCTAATAATTCTCTACTCAAATTCACCTTGAGTTTGTAAATGTGATCTACAAGACTACAATTTTTCATAATCATGGTTTGTGTCACATAGAGCTCTTTTATTTATAAAATAATTATTTAGAAACACATAAACTCTTAGTGACCAGGATACCTGTTGACAAGAGATATGCTTGACAATAGATCCTTCCCAAACGGTTCATAAGCTTCTGAAGGCTCTTGTTGGAACAGCTTCTGTATTTCATGGCATGATGGCCTACTAGTATTGTAACACTTTTCCAACAAAATATGCTCAATCTCGTGGAAAACCTGGGTGATTAAAAAAGCCAGGAAGTAAGCAATTCTCATCTTAAAGGCTGTTTCCTCACAGAAAAACGATCAAAGAAATACTAGGCAATGTGCATCATTCATATGTACTTTTTATTGCCAGCACATCTTTCCATAAGAATACACTCCTTAATGCATTTCGCAAGAATATGCATAACCCGGCTAACAGGAGCCAATTAGTTGGCCATACATGTAAATTAACCAAGTTCAATGGACTCTAATTTGAGACCGAAAAAGACAAATACAGCCAGACATCAGAACAGAATTTAATCATGGCACAGCACAAGGCAAATACAGCACTCTAACCATCTGACACCCAGTGGCACAAAATGTTTTCTGCACAATACCTTAAATCTCTCCTCCTCCTTGTATTTGTCTTCCTCATTTACCAGAAAAACAACCTTGGCTTCTGAGGATCTTACTTTCTTCTTTACATTGATGTAGCCATTGAAATCTTTAGGCATGCCAAGCCGTATCAAAAGACTGCATCTGCGCACATATATCTCTTCTTCAATTTCAAACGTTGATATAACAATATTGACAGATCCATCCCGAACACACTCCAATACATTATCATCTGTATCAACAGAGAGGCTGCGCTCAATCATTCCCTGTTTAGCCCTGTGGGGATCAACGCAAGCACTTTTAAGGAAACTGTACTTGGGCCTGCTGTTTGATAGTTTATTAATAAGAGAATTCAGTGCCTTTGCTACGATTACACTGGGCACAAGAACAATGCACAATGGATCATCACTATAATTCTTGGCACCATATGTTGATTGGAGTCCTTTCTGGTTTTGCTGTGACGTTGCCACAGGAACAGGGTCCAATGAAGGACAGTCATGTGACTGTAAGCATGAGCTTGGATTTTCAGCAAGTTTGGGTTGTTGAGAACTTGGTGAATTTACACAAACATCTTTTCTATTGCAGAAACTACTGTCAGCATTATGTATATTCTCTGTATTTTCTTGCTTCAAATGAGTTGACAAGTAAAATAACAGCTTCGTCGTCGCATCAGGGGAATTATATTCCTCTCCTTGTAATTTATCCTGTGTTGATAACTTGAGAATTAAATTGGCTTGTGTTTGGCAAAATTGTACAGTGAGCAAGTCAAATTTTCTAGAGCATCTTTTTTCAAGCTTTTTTAACTCCTTTAGAACTAAATTACAAACATAAGCAATTTGCAATGGTCCAAACAAAAGAAGAACCTTACAGCACTCAGTAAAGATATGCTTCATGAACAAAACACATTCTTGAGAAGTTGCGTCAGACCCTGGGATGTCTTTCAGAAACTCTAGGGCCCTCTGAAGGACTTCCATAATCCTGTATGTTAATTCACTCTTTTGAGGCTGAGTATAGGTGTAATAAGTAACCTCAACCTCAACCTGTTCTCCATATCTGTTTAAAGCCAGTAAGCCATTAGAAATAGATGCTTTACAATGGAACTCCTCCTCAAGTGAGTTAAGAAATCTCTCCAAATCTTCAGGACAAGCCTGTTGTTGCATCATTTCTGATGAAATGCCAACTATCCTTGGCTTTGACTCACACACACACCCTTCAAGATACCTCAGAAGGATTGCAAATGGATGACCAGGATCACAAGCAAGATGGCATTTATCAAAAACAATCAATTTGACAGAGGTTAAATCCATAATTCCAGCCCGTAAAATCTCTTGAAAAGGCTCTCCTTTCGTGAGGATAATACAACTGGAAATTTGGTCACTTCCTTTGTTCACAACAGCTGTTTCATCAAAATATGTGTTTACAGATAGCATTCCCTGATGTGAAGTTGCATTCAAAAATTGCTCAACTATTTCATCTAAAAGAAAAAATAAGAAGAGCAAATCAAAGCACATTCAAAATTAAATACCTCTTAAAAAGAACTGCAATGTGTGTGGCCCAATTTGTTACCAAATTCCTTTTTTAGAAAGTTGCCATAATCTGTTTGCATTGGTGGAAATATTGTGATTGTCTTCGGGAGATGACAAATTAACTGCCTGAAAATCAGTTTGTTTAAATACAAGGGGTCTGAACATATGATAACAAGTTGATCCAAATCATGAGAAGTCAGCTGCAAAATGCAACTACTTAAATGGACCCCATTTAGGCAGTCAAATGGTATATGCTTAGGGAGTTCAACCAATAGTAAACACATGAAATTCAAATGCCTGGAGATTACCTGGGAGGGGTGAGGGGGGGGGGGGTGTGAAGAGGGTGTTGCAGGTAGTACAACCTGGCAGGTACATTACATAATGCAAGTACGTGGCCTTAATAACCTGGCCAATGAGTAAATGAGAATTTGGAATTATCCTGACCTTACCGCTTTTATACAAAAAGCCGTATTCTCCAACCTCTCCTTTAAATATCACAGCAAATAAGCACCAATGTCCATCCACTTACCTTTTTCGTCGTCCACCAAGAAAACCATTTTCCCAGCTTTCCTGTCTCGTCGCCTTGCCTCTTGAAACAACTTACATACTATGAACAGTCGAGACTCATCGCTCGCCAAACAAACTACATTCTCATTTCCAACGTCGAAAGTTTTTTCTATTAGCTCTACTGCTGGATGAGGCCGGCAAAATGACATTTCCTTGAGGTTGCTGCTTCGATCCATAATCAGGTCAGGTACATGTAACTGTTTGTGCGTTGAAGAGGCCTAAAAGCTGAAAGTAATGGGGTAACATCATTGTGATGGACTTTTATTTTGGGAAAACCGCCATCTTCGCCACCATGTTGTGTCGTACTCAGTCTTCAGACGGCCGGAGATAGTGCAGCCTGCGTCCCAGCAAGCGGCCCGTTTCTCGAAAGTCCCGAAAACTTTTCGGGTCCGAAAAGCCATTTGTGAAACTACTAACCGCTTGTTTTGGAAAGCTGATCTTTTAACATGCCTTTAAGGTAACAAAAAGAAAAAGGACTGTGGAGTTTGATGACTTAAATCCTCTCCGTTCTTAAGATGCAAAAGGAATTGTGACACCCGAAAATGGCCCGTAAAGTTTCGGGACTTTCGACAAACGGGCCCCAGGGCCCGGTTAACGTTAATCCTAGCTTAAAAATTCACCAAGCGCTGATATTTGCCAAAACTTTACATTAGAAAAAGCCAATCTCGAAAAACAAAAATACGAAAAAGAAACTTTCACCAAAAAGTTGAAAACATGAAACAAACCTTTAGGCTAGTCCTGGATTAAGTCAATCGGCTTTCGAACAACCGATGCCAGGGTTTTGTACCCAGGTTTCGAGTTGCATGTGCAGTTGCGCGCAGGCTAGGGTTGTTTGCCATTTACAAGCAGAAACCGGTTGGTACTAGATTTGTTCAAATGGTAAGCAAAAACTCCTGCATGGGAAATTTAGTTGGGATCGGCGTCTACCATTTACAAAATCCGTTCAAGGTTACCGTGAGAGTCTGGAGGGAGGCAAAATCATGAGGGTATGCAAATGTTAAACACGTTTTCCGTTTGGAATTTCCGTTTGAGAATTTTGGACTACCTTTCAAAGAAATCCCGTTTTCTCCGGAAAATGTTCGTTTGGGAAGACCAAAATAGGCTTACCATTTACATTCCAACCGAAATTCCGGATTTTTGTGGTAAATGGTAAACAACCCGTGATGAATTTATTTATTTATTTATTTATTTATTTTTCTTATTAATTTGTATATATGTATTTTACATTTATTAAGCAATAATTTTATCATTTGAATTTGTAATATATCACTATATATAATTTGCAAGTGTTTCTGATTATTGTAATTTATTTAATTTATATTGGCTTGATGCGAAAGCATTGTCAATTAATAAATGTAGATGTACATGTAGAAATCTGATTGGGATCGGATCGCGGGCACATAAGTATGGGAAACGGTATGATTGTGATATATGAGCACATAAATTGCACAAGCCGCGAGCGAGTGCAATTTGAAAACTTTCAAGAAACATCACGAGTCGCCATATAAACTCACAAAAGCCTTTCATTTATTAAAGGCCCGCCTTCAACTGACAGGCATTGCTCGCCGTGGAACAATTTTCAAATATGAAAATCCAGCCAAAGCTGAAATTCATCCAATCAGATTGCTATGATAAGCAATGCAGATTTTCATAAGAAAAACAAACGGTCGAAAAGCTTGCCGGTTGAAGGACAAAATGACCCAATTGCCGTGTTTTCATAGCAACTTACCTCTTCTGCACTCTCACTGACCAATCGGAAACGCAATATTCTGTTGAATATCTAATCACGAACCCGGTAGTTATCAAAGAAAAAAGGTACAGAAAAAAGGTGCCTCGAGTGCCACTTTTTTGTTCTTACCACATTTTGGCGTCATCTGTGATATGATTACTGAACAGACGCACGGCAACATGGAATGTATTTGTTAAATTTTATTTTGCTCGTTTTTTGTTTTATTTGTGAGGTTTATTCGTTAATACAGCTGTACGTCAAGAATTTAAAAAGTCATCACGCGCCGACAAAAGTGTGGCGAGGATAAAACTATCAGAGAGCGATAAAATTGAGATTCATCCCAAGCAAAGAGGAATTGTACGAAATTTGTCAATGAGTAGCTAATCTTGTCTCCACTCTTTTTGTCTAAGTCTGATTTTGCAGCTCGAACGGCTTTGAAATAATGACATTGCAATGTTGCAAGAACGTTGTTGAGATGATCCCAACGACAATCAGCCGAATCTGCGTTGTGTCATTCCGATGTAAACTCATTGCTGTATAGCACATGCGACCAGAGATACTCTGAAGTGATCGCGAAATGCCCCGTAATGTCTTAGTCCTCCAGGGGAAGGAGTTGCATTTCGTATTCCATCAACTACCACATGGACTTGCGAAAGCGGCGAAAGGGAAGCTTCGACGGTGCAGTCGCTATCATGA
>NC_090894.1:20786816-20856816 GCF_036669925.1 Montipora capricornis | reverse complement strand
ATGCCAAAACGAAAACTGCAGACTGTGGTAAAATATGACGTTACCCTCACTATTATTGAGAGCTAACCGTAAACAGGCTAACCTGGATGTTATTTAGGCCTAATTAGCGAAAGTTATTCTAAGGCCAACCAAATTTTCATTTTACAGACGGTCAGCACAGTCTGCAGTCTGCGTTTTGCAGTGTCCCACATCTGGGGTCCTCTATAAGAGTCAGGGTAGTGAAATCCAGAAAATTCAATTTCAAATTCAAATTCAACTATTTATGAAACATCGCTGTTTGCAATAGCAAACTCACTGTTACGTCATCTATTGTCATTAATGTGCCAACCAGGCCCGGGTTGCTCGAAGCATGGTTAGCGCTAACCAGCGTTAACTACCATGGAGACCTATAGGTTTTGATACCTCTTAACCAACGGTTAGCGCTAACCAGGCTTCGAGCAACCGGCCCCAGAGATCTATTGGCTGTCGAAACAAAGGTTCTTTTTTTCTTTGGTTGGCAAAATTCAAATATCAAAAGAATTGTTTATAAACAGTGAATATCGCTACTAAATGAATAAGAAATCTTTTGAAACAGCTTTTGAATATTATGTCGTAGTCTAGTCTTTACATTCCAATATAGTTAGGCTCATTTAAAGATTTGTTTACTCTAGATATTATTTCGCCGCAACAGCTGTAGGCTAGCTATTGAAGATACCTGTTCCAAAAGGTACTTTTCTTCGTCTGCAGGAAGGAAGTTAGGAATGTAAAATGCTTTCGGTGGCACCTAAAACCATATAAAAGTTTATACTGCTTAGTGATATTCAAACAATGACTAACAATAAGCGCCTTTGCTTGATGGACGATTCAAACCTTGTCTATAACAAAATCTTCCAGGTCAAACGCCATCTTGCTCTGTTTAGTTGAAACCCAGTTCTCTCTCATTTATTACGATAGCATGGGTTCCCGTTTTCCCCGCTAAAACGCCGAGCGCCTCTCTATACGACGTGAAAGATCGCTGTAAAATTAACAAATAAGGCAAGTAGACGAAAATTCGAAAAAGGAAAAATATTTTTCCTCTGCGCCAGCCGGGAGTCGAACCCGGATCAACGGCTTGGGAAGCCGCCATGATAACCGTTACACCACTAGCGCCTACAACGGCCGTCTCGGTGAAATAAAACTATTTAACGCTAAAAACCCTTCGAAGAATCAATGGAAAAACCCAAATCAGCTAAATTACATGCATGGTAGTGAAAAAACCTCTAACATTGCTTCTTGTTTGAGGTTCTTAGAACTTAACAATAACAAACGCATAACCGCAAACAAGGAAACGATAAACCAAATAAGACACTGAATAAACCATTTACCTAGCTGCTTAGGAACCAATCACAAATGTCCTCTAGACAAAAACGAACTCTAAATTGTGAATACCAGAGTCATCGAAGAGTTTGCCAGCACTTAATCGTAAATTTTTCAGATGCATAGCACTGTGTTTAGAATAAGGCAATTCCTTTGGATCTCGAGAAAACTTAGTGAGGCTTCTCAAGAGACAACTGTTGATACCAATGTACAGATGCTTGCTTGTGCTATTGAATGAAATACAAGGTAAGAATCTTTGTTCTATCAACGTAAACTTGTTGACTTATGAATCTTGCAGCGAACATTGCCATTATTCATCTTTATAAGATGTGCGGTTTATAAGATCTGGTGAAACTTTCAGCTTCACATTAAGTAAACATTTATAGACGCTCACACAACTTCGAAGTTCAGGGGCCCAACAATAATCTTTGGTGAAATATGTGTTCGGGAGAGCCAATGCAAACTATTCTACGAATTTTGGTTTTACCTTGCCAAACAGCTCAGTAAAGATTTATTTACTAAAGCATTTCCTAAAAGATTCGTAACCATGAAAAACTAGGCCCTTACGTTTTCGGAAGGGAAATTTGTGCAATTTATGGCACTTGAAAAGATCACCTGGCAGTTTCGGATGAGCGAATAGTTCGGTTGGAAGTTATTCACGGAAGGTAACGTTCAGCCCCGGGGAGGGGGGGGGGGTACTCGACATATCCCTGGGTGGGGACGTACGGCGCGGCCCCTCATACCTTGACCCTGTTTAAGACAAATATCGCTAATTTTCCTACCCATTTTAAGACAGAATTCCAATTTTGATACCCTGTTTAAGACATTTAACCCAGTTTAAGACAAAAATTGATAAATCGTTATCCTGATTAAGACAAAAATGATAAATTCGATACCCTGTTCAAGACAAAAATCCCGAAAAACATACCCTGGCTGGCCGCACGTCCCCATTAAGGCCTTATAAGGGAGTACCCCCCCGGGCGTTCAGCTAGCAATTTCTAAAATGAAGATACCGTTCCCTAAAATTCTTGGATACTTCAATTTTCAGCTAAGATATCCAAACAGATCAAATTCTTCTAGGTGATACTAAAAACATCTCTTAGACAGTCTTTATACATTGCCAGGAGCCTAGAAATTTGTCTCAAAGGCTTTAGGCTTAATCTGCTCGTTGGGTACAATTGGAAGTTAACCTGAAGAAT
Source organism: Montipora capricornis (assembly GCF_036669925.1). NCBI lineage: Eukaryota > Metazoa > Cnidaria > Anthozoa > Scleractinia > Acroporidae > Montipora > Montipora capricornis. The sequence goes on along the minus strand of NC_090894.1, from coordinate 20,854,282 downwards.
ACGTAGCATTTAAAGACAGAATAAGGAATTTAGAACCTGTCTGTGATAGAACTATGGTTGAACATTTTCTCTTAACTGAATATACACAGCGATGTCACGAAATTCTGTTGGAGTATGTACCTGTGTGTTCGATATTCGAAAATTGTCGCCCGCCTTGCTTCCGATGATATATTTGCCTAAAACAGTCATTGGGTGCCCTTGTTCTAAACTTCCAGACGGTTTTTCAAAAAAAGCGCAAAGCTGAGCAACAGCAACAAGGTCTATGGTAGTATTTTTAACCAATTTAGATTGACTTATTTTCACGGTAGCTGTAAGGCCACCCCCCCCCCCCCCCCTTTTTTTTTTTTTCGTTTAGGGCATCCCGGCCTTTTCCTTCTCCGTTTAGCGTCGTCCGACCGACCCAAATTTTTGGCATTTTCAAACAATAAAAAAGCTAACGACGTTTTTAAACCATTTTTATGTCGCATGGGAGTTTCGGTGGCTGATCCTTTTTTCCACTTTGTCTTAATTTTTTAACAACATCCACCAACTTTTCTGCCGTATTGATTTTGGGTTCAGGTCTTGTTGTTTTCCTGGCTCCACAGCTATGATGCTGGGGTACCAGGCCTCCAATTCCGAGACTGCTTATGATTTTTTTTTAGGTTTTTTTTTTCAATCCGACCGACCCAATATCAAGAAACGCATTTGACGCTAAACGAAAGAACAAGGGGATAGGAATACGCCTATTTCTCGAGAACCTCTCGTTAGAATTTAATGAAATTTGGCACGAAAATACTTTAAGAAATAAGTACCTGAAGTGTTGAAAAAATCTCAACTTGAACAGAGGAAATCATATTCCAGTGAACCTTCAACAAGGGATAATTAAAGATCTCTCTGTCAAATTGTTATTTAAAAATAGTGTTAAGTTGTGAGCATCGTTACAAGCCGACTATATTTCTGGAAGGAAACAAAACTGATTTTACAGGCCTGTTTATATTTATTCATGTTGCTATGGCAATGGCATATAGGTCAGCTTAACTACCAAAAAACCGAAGTTCGTGTTGTTAACTTACTTGCTGCCATTTTTGGCGACCAAAGGATCTGGGATTTTAGAGAAAAGGTAAATAAAACAGGTATCAAAAACTGTGTTTAGCCACCTTAACTCTTCCTTTCCTTACAAAGATAGACTCAGCCGTGGCCAAATGGCTAAGATTGTATACAGAATTGCCTGTTGGGACTGCAATGACTGTTTTTATATCGGAAAAAGTAAAAGACGATTGCATGCAGAAAAACTGAACATTTTAAAGCATTAATTTATGGTCCATACGTCGGCTCTTGCGGACCATGTTACATTTTATGTATAATAAATGAGACACTACTGATCAAAGATTTAAAGCCGACCTTAAAATGAATATGTCAGCAGCGAACAGCTGTGTTTTTGTCAACTCTATTGTTACTTGATAGTTAATAAGTTAGTGACCTTGTATAGTTAAACTCCAATTTTGTATTAACCGTCACTTCTGAACATGTATGCAGAAGCATTCGAAACGTCAAGTAGAAGATAATTTCAAATGATGCGTTTATATCTGATGTTTGTCACCGCTGTTTGGGTGTTATTTCTACTAAAAATAGCAAAAAATGTAGCACTCCCGTAGAAGAAAAAAATGTTTCGGACGGTGTCACATTATTGGGCTGTTACTAGCTGGGTCGAAATTTTAATATTGAGGACGATTCTATTTGTTTAAAAAACAAATATTTAATTTGAGAAGAAATAATGTTTTCTTTTAAAACAGCTGTCGAGAATTTTAACACCATCATGAGAACTAAGGAGTTAACTGGTCAGGTGAAATGGCCATAAATAACAATAACAAAACTAAGCAGTGTTCAATTTTCGCTCTAGCTTTAACAAGACGATGACGTGAAAAGTATAACAAGATTATGGTGGGAGAAGTTGTAAAGAGTGAATTTAGAATATTGATGAGGCAAAAGGATAGAATGAAGCAAAAACGGAACAAAAGCGATGCAATTTTTCCTTATTCCTTCGGAAAGAGCCAACGAGATGGATACTTTCAGAGTTATCAGCGAGACTCAGGCCAAGCCAGGTCACAAAGAAACGACACAAAAAGAAAGCTATCGGTGGCAGAAAGACCTGTACTGCTCCCAGCATTGCCAAAAAGAACGCCTCTAGAGATGAATATGCGTAATTTGGCCTGTGGGTTTCCGTTTCAGCCGAAAACGAAGAATCGTACGCCTCACACGTTTCCAAAGTTCCTGCCGAAAATAGATCTAGAAACAAGAAACGCTGAATTGAGCAAAGAAAACAAGGGGAAAATATGGGCAAACAACAGACTTCCACCCTTGAAAACAATAGTAGTACCTCTAAGGACGGCGAGGGATGCTTTATCTACAGCAGCAACATTACGAGGTCTGGTTAAGCTGACTTCAGAGGAGAAATGTATTTTAAGATTTCGCCTTTCCAATTACCGGTATGCTAAGGACGACAACTCCCCTCAATTGACCAGTTGAACCGATGGGGATCGACACCAACCCGCAAATAAGATTTGTTTATTTACAGCTCAGAGTCAATTGTACTCATATCTGAAGCTAATTGTTGTTGGGGATCGTTGTTGGGCATTTCGCTACAGTGCATGGCTTGCGCAGTTTTTACATCCTGGGAGAGTCGAAACGGAACGAAGGAAACGGAGAAACATTCCGGACTGGCGAAAATTTCTCCCGTCTTGTTAACTTTCGGTACTACGTTTCTTCATCCCTTCTGAGCTGACTGCCAGGTGCCCTCATAAAGTGTCCAGCCTTAAAAGGTCAGTTCGTCAGTTGCAGAAGTGTGCATATTCCATAGTCCGAGGTATATAATAGCAAATTTGCTCCTCAGCCTCATTCTACTGTGCCAAAAGTATAAGTTGGAGGCCGTTAGTATTTTAACTGCTAAACCTGGAGCGACGACGTAATTATTCCTACAAAAGTAACAAGATCGATTTAGTGTGATTAAGAATGCGCGGACAGGGAAACTGTCCGCGTACGCTGAAACTGCTATACGAGCAAACTGTTAATATATCTATTATTTGTATAATTTTCAGCGGTGAATATAAGAATTCGGTCTAAAATTCACCGCGCTACCCGGTGAATATAACATTTTGGAGGCGCGGCTTCTAAGCTAAGCAAGCATTTTTCTTGCCTTTTTATCATGTTTTAGTATGTTGTTTTGCACTAATTCTTGATATTCACCGCTGAAAATTATACCTCAGGCTCAGTGAATATTGGGGAATATTTACCTCGACTACCTCTCGGTAAATATTCCCCAATATTCACTTCGCCTTCGGCGAATAATTGTTAATTATACGCGCAAAATTAAAAGAGAACAGTTACGAAAAACGGCGAGTGTCCTTCATCATGAAGGACGGTGCCTACTAATTCAAAGTTATTTTTGCGCGGTTGTATGGATATGAGGGAAAGGCAGATCTCAACAAGTGTTATTAAAATCCAAAAAGAAAATTGGGGTAACCAAGCCATGATTTTTCAAAGATAATTAATCAACAATATTAGTAAAAAGCTTTAAAATACAATGCAATGTATGGCGTTCCTTTCCAAATTTAAGCTTAATTATCTCTGAAAAATGCATGGCTACCCCCAATTTTCTTTTTGGATAGCAAGAGCACTTGCTAAGTTCTGCTTTCTCCGAATAGTTTTAAACTGCACAAAAATAACCCTGCATTAGTAATTATAAGCACTAATCGATAGGAAATCCGAGTATCTGGAGATGCGCAGAACGCATGCGCAATAACAATAGTAGGCACCGTCCTTAAATGCAGCAGCGGCGTTAAGACCCAAAATCGATGACATAAAAGAGAAATTTTCCTAAACAATCTGGCGTTTAGTATATATACGCCTGAGCTAATAAATGAGAAAAGGTGAGATAGCCGAGGGTTAAGGTTGCCTTCAGATCAATCCCAACCATTCCTCCTCTACTGACTCCGTGAGCTTCTGGCGTGAAAAGTGACATAAAAACGAATTTGGCTGGGTTGAAGATTTTTACTAAGAAATTATTGAAAGGAATTTGTTACGAATCCTTTTATTCTATAATTCTTTTTTTATAGTAGATACTGTGACCGACCTGCTGATCCGAGTCACAGGTGACTCAAGTCCAGGGTTAGAAATGATGTGTATGAATGATATGCTTAAATATGCTAAAAGGGTTTGTTTGTAAAGCAGGACATACTTTCTTTGAAAGTAAAAGTTTAGAGCATTTCACAATAAAACAATATCCCATACAGAAGAGTTATATTTGTTCTCTGATCTCAGCTTCTGCGATTTTTAGTGAATTATCGTTGACTATGATTTTAATTTTGCGGTTCATATTCACACCATCCACACCATAATGATACGTTACTTACATTAGTGACCAGACAAATAAATCGTGCTTCTTTTGTTGCATTCGTTTTAGCATGAAGTGCAAAAAGGTGATTTGCTATAATTTGCATGCGTGAAAGCTAAGTTTTAGCATAGCCAATACATAGCACAATCAGACAAAAAATTCTGATAAATCTGCATCAGTTTGTGGTTAAAAGACGTCATACAGAAACAGCTTATTAGTCTCAGTTTTGTCAAGAGGAGGAAAAGAGAGCCTTTAAGTCAAGAAGAGAATATACTACTTGACACTTCTTTGCCATAATGGAATTCCCATCGAATTTACTGTTTTTGATGCATATGGAACTTTTGAAACTCGCATCTTTTTTCCTTTTTTTCGGCTGATTACTAACCTTACATAACCGACAAGTGCCATTTTTCTTTTTAATCTGAAGGGACCCTCGACGGAAAATTTTGAGGTGTGTGTTTAATTTAATGCCCAAGTGGAGTTCCCCATCAATAAAGGATGTTCCCCAAAATTATTATATCTCTCAGATAGTACGCGCGCTGTAATTGGCTAAATTAGCGGGCCGTATTTTACAGTACGGCCCGCAGTACAGCCCGCTAAATTAAAAATTTCAACAAAACATCATCTAGCGAGTTTTTCATGTCATTTCTGTTGCATAAACTTGTACTGAAAACTGTTTGAATCTTGCAAACAACTATTTCAAACTTAACAGCCAAGAAGATTTTGTTTTTGGGATTTTGGCACAGCATTCTTTGTGGCAGTTGAACCTTCCGTTTCACTTTGACTAGTTTCCTGGCACGCGCGCCGGTTAACCTCAGAGATATAATAAATATCTTACTAACCTCGTTTTCTCGGTCCGTACTGTAAGTTACGGATCCTCGTTTTTTCCCGTTGATTTATGCGCTTGGGCCATAAATCAACGGGAAAAAACTCGGTCCATAACTTACAGTACGGACCGAGAAAACGAGGTTAGTAAGAGGCATCTACAGAAAAGTAGGCATCTATTCAGGTTTGTCCGGTGATGTTCCCGGCAACATTTCGGGGGAAACTTAAATCTTTGGTAACACAGTCTTTCCGAGCCGTTTTACCGCAATAGTTCGTTGAGTGCCCCTGCTAATTATATGTAGTATCCACCAACATGCCCCTTTTTAGCTTCGAGTTGAACCCGTTAATCGTTTCTTGCGGTTCCCTCGGTCAAACAATTTTTATCATCTCGAAGGAGATAGCACCGGAGTCGTTGGCGTTGGGCTCCTTTGTTCGTCCCACCCAGCATTTGGAAGATAAACATGTATTGATAGTTTTCGTCCAGTTTCGTCTTTTTCCAGTTTGTCTCTCTTTTCCGGACTTTGACCTCTTCCTCTGTGAACAACATGTCTTGCCCATGGTATCAGCAAATTCGGAGTACTTCTACCCAAGGGAGGTCTATGATTTGGCATCCGGAAGCGAGATCGAAACTTTTGAAAAAGTTTCAACCCTTCTTCGTTTGATGAATTACAAGATAAAGAGTTTCTTGTTCTTAATTCCACTCGCCATTCTTTTTCAAGTAGATTTAGTCCGTGGGGATCGATTTCAAAGCGTACTGGCTTCGATTTGCCCCCCACTAGCAAAAACATTTCCTCTTGATCTCTTCGTGCGTGTGTTGGTTGTGATGACACGTTGTTTGCAAGTGCTCTCTGGAAGTAAGTTTTGCTAAAGCCATGCTCTCGACCGTTCATGGAAATCGTCGCAAGATTTTCATAATTGCCTGAGTCGTTTCTCCGGCATTTCATTTTCTTTAAGCACGAGTAGAGTTTGTTCAAAGACACCCCATTCGAACAATTAACAGCGCCAGCTGTCTTTCCGTTGCCAACCACTTCAGGTTCGCTAACCTCTTCTGGAATGCCCGGGCAACGCTTGTTTTGATTTTTTTGACTTACAGTCAAATCCATTCTCTGTCCCGTGCATGTGATACTGCCGAATGGATAAACATCCTCAGTTTCCAACGTTGATCCTGTTAACCGAGTTTGTATTGAGCGTTGCAAATCAACTAAGTGGTTCCTATTTATGTCCACAGCTCTCTCGATTCCGACTGCCTCTTCTGATACCATCACGAATTGATCCCTTTTCGTGTTTGCACATAGTTCATCTGAAGTTCGAGGGTCTTCAGGTTTCAGAGTAGGTGTAAAATTGGCGTTTATTCCCAAAGAGCGGCCTTGAATCGTACCGTCCAGTCTGGTATTCAAGTGCTGGTTTTCTACGCTTTCTTCGTCAGGTTGACTTGATCCTATTTTAGCATAACTGCGTAGAAACGATGGCGGTACTCGAAACTGACCTCTGGGTAACGCATCCTCTCCGCGGAAAAATGAAAAACTCATTCTGTAACAATTAAATCAATAAACATAAACCTTCCATTGCAAAAACTCAAGATCTTTGGCCTCACAAATCACCATTTTGTTGTCCTTGCAAAAGTTTAGTTACCTTAACGATCCATGTACAATTTTTGTAATGTGAACGACATCCATGCTAATTAGTTTACTTATTAAACAAGCCATGCATCCTGTATTATTTACTCTAATCCTATATTTCCACATAGACACAGCACAGAACAATTAAGGTTTGCGGTCAATATGTCCAACAATGAATTTAAGTCAAATAAAATGGCTTCTTCATTTCCATAAGAAAGCGTCTCGAGGATTTAAGAATGGCTTGGATACTCAATGAACGGATTTGCGATTTGAACCATCACAAAGATTATGAAGCAAAGAAACTACTCTCTATTTAAATTATTTTAGCAATTTTAATCTTGATTAGTTTTTTAATTCGGTTTGATTTGTTTTGTTTTTACCGGAAAACTAGTTTTCTATGCCTCATTTATTTACCTGTGTAAACAAAATTACCAAAGACTTAACATACATAGAATTTGCCAAGCAATACGTGGGTAACATGACAAATCTCTGGCACGTCGGAGAATTTGCCAGGCTGGCAAATGTAAACGTTACATTGTGACGTCTTTGTTGAAACTAACAGAGCATGCACGATATCTCTTTTTATTATATAGATACTGATGAAATACCAGGATTTCTCCTTTTTCTAAAAAATCATATCTTCACCGCGTGCAGTGAACGTATCATTTTTATCTTTCACATGTGAGGTTATAGCTGTCGTCATGGTAACGAACACGATTAGCCAATAAAACGCGAGCTTCTTCTTCATTGTACGATACTTTTGTGCTTCAATATAATTCTTCTCTACTACATAAACATTTTTATTGCAAATTTTGCATTATCATGATTTGTTTTTCATAACTTTCATATCTTGTTTCATGTTAAACAACATGCGTGTTTTAGTGGTTAATTTCGTGAACACTTTTTCATCATTTCGAAAATGAATAAAACAAGTTGTTTTAAATCTAGACATTTCATCAATATCTATATAATAAACGGAACATTACATGGCCGCTTGGGGATACGAATTTTATCTTCTCGTGCTGAAAGTATCTCTCACTCGTTCGCTTCGCTCACCGTGAGAGATACTTTCAGCACTCGAAGATAAAATTCGTATCCCCGCGCGGCCATGTAATATCCTCTGTTTTCATTTGAAAAATGTATCCATTGAATTCCTGAGGATACTTATAGCTGATTCGATTGTAAAATTTCATGGTGGAGCTTCAGTTCTCATTGGGTATATTAAGGAAATTCACGCGGGAAATCGAGGTACTGGAGTCTATTTAAAATTAATGAAATAAACATTTGGCAGATGCAAGAGGACGGCTACTAATTATTGAATAGCTTTTTTCCTATCATTTCAACAACCTCGTCCCCAGGGTCTTCCTTCTTCCTTCCCCTTCCTTGGAATATGCTGATGTCCTATCTCACCCATAGATCGACGAGGTTGTCATTTCAATTGTTTATTTCCCTGAAATGCAGGTGCATACCGTTCCCGTATTTCTTGAAAAAAAGACACGCGCGTTTTTGAGATGCGGACGGCAACCGTAAGAGAGCAGTTCGCTTACCAGGCCAGTGGTGTCCCCCAGATTTTTATACTAATCATCTCTAATGAAGAAAAGATACTAAGCAATGTAAATGTGGTTGTGTGAAGACAAGTTAAACGGGAAAACAGCTCACTTCCGGTAGCCGTCCGCGTCTCAAAATTGCGCGTGCTTAAGCTCCCTAATGTGTGCCTGTGCTTGTGCCTGTATCAAGGCTGAACAATTACAACGCGATGTTGTTTGTGGCACTTTAACCTGTCCTGGCCTTTGCCTGATAACCCATTGCCTGGTAACCCTGCCATGGACTAGCATCCCATCCAGAGGGGAGTATAAATACTCCTAGACGCTTCATGCTACGGAAACCGGAGATAAGCGCCGGCCTGATGGGCCTTCTGGCTCGTAAGCCGTGACTTTTGTTCGTAATTTACCCTGAATTACCCTGAAGATACTGTTAACTTCAATGGAATTCTGGAAAATGAACACGTTTTTGTCAAAGGCAACCCACCGACTCGAATCCTGGTCTGTTCGCTGACCATGCCTTCCACCTAACAAGGAGACGACGCGTAATGGGCTCTTGACCTAAACAGTTAGGAGCCGCTAAATGTTTTTTAATTTTCACGCGCAAATCAAAATATGGATACAGTTTGGGTCATCATATGCACGATGACACTGTCACGTGGCCAGGGTATTGAGGTATCCATGATAGATTTCTCACATGCTATTTTCTTTCAAAATGCCCTCATTTAGCCAAATTTGGGGCAGATTCATTTGCCACCTTTACTCTTGGAAAATCCGCTCCAGCACAAGCCCATGAATAGGAACGTAAAACCTCATTGCGTTTATGAAAAGGTGTTTTTACACACCGAGTTATATTTTGATTGTATTTCCCACAAAACCAGACCTTTCCAGCTAATCGCATGTCTTGCATGAGCAATTATAACCCATGGTATTGAAAAAAGCCAAATCTTATTTAGAACTCGTCAAAAAATAGCTTGATCGGTGAAAATGCCGTTCCATAGAACTACTATTGGAGTTGTAGGCTACTGGCTCAAGGGAATTTTAACTTTGCACAGTTTCATCTTAACCTAAGCTTCTCCCTCTAAATATTTCTGAAATTTTGCTTTTGACATGTAAGGGACCCTTCGCACAGAATCAAGAAAACGATGGAAATGTTCTCCTCTGAGCGCTTTTTTCCATTGTAATTATCCCATCGCGCGCGCACTACAAAAGCAGGTGAAAATGTCTTTACTCATCGAGAAGAGTGTAGCCAAATGCTATAAAATGGCGGTCTTAAGTCTGAGCCAAGATTAATTTTGGGGGTCATGACAATTCTTTATGCAGCACTGATTAGTCTCGACAGAGGACTAATAGTAACTATTAGTATCACCCAACTAGTGGACTAATGCAAATCCTGCATTTTGATTGGCTACGCTACTAGAGGACTATTAGTATTAGTCCTCGAGTAGCGAAAAGCGTGACGCTTTCTTTCGCTTTATTCCCCAATAAATATTTCTTCAACTTGCATTTGCTAACTTTATTATTGCCTTTTCTGTCCGACTTGTCGGGTGATACTAAAACAATTAGACCCTTCGCCCTCAAAGGCCACGGGTCAATAGCCCATTCGGCTTCGACTCATGGGCTATTGACCCATAGCCCTTGCGGGCTACGGGTCTAATTGTTAAATAGTAATTTAATAACTCAAGATTGTGTGATTTAAAGTGGATAATAGAATTGACGATCCAGAATTGCTGATTAGAATTACTGAGTTCTGGTCCTTTCAATGTATATAAACGTTAACTGCTATTAAATGTGCAAAAGGAATTGGGTCTGTTTGTTTTTCCTGGTAAATTTAAGTGTCCACTTTTTCAAAAAACAAACCTAATTATTTCCAAAGAATGTACGGCTATCCCCAATTTCTATATCATATTCAAAGGGTAAAATACAGGGAAAACTACATTCGAATGAGGTAGCACTGTCTTTTGACCCTTTCCTATTTCTGACGAGGCTATCCAGAGACAAATTCGGACTGGCTTGATTTTCTCGAACGTCTAAAGTCATTACCCGCCTTAAGTTTTAGAGATGGACACTTCCCCATCTCTCGAGGAAGGGTTCGTACAGAGTAAACACACTTTAGGTAAGTGTTCCCAAGAAACGTTTTAATACAATCATGTTTAAAACAATATTTGTTATCCTGAACGAGGTTTTAAGAAAGCTCCAGCTTACGTTGGAAGAAGGTAGACAAATACTCTAAATGCCAACCAAAACAGAACAGGCACACAAGTTCAATTTTCAAAGATATGCTTTCCTAGCGCTTTCCAAACACAAAGCACTTTCACGTAAAGTTTATCTTATCATCTACTTATAGTAGACGACATTTAAAAATACTGCAATCTGCGGTTAAACCACTTTTAAAATTTACAATGTAAATAGAGCTTTCTGCTGAGCAAATAAATAAAGTGGATAATATGAGGAAACTTAATTTAGTTGAACAACACTGAAATTTCAGGAAGGTTCAGACGCGTTGTATGAGGTCAGAAAGTCCCGTAGTCCGTACAATATGGTGTAAATAAGAATCTCAACTTGAAAATCCTAGCAATGTAACCACTTTCAAATCGTCCCTGAGGGGAAAACCAGCGACAATACGCATTCGAAAAGAAAGCATCATCTTCCTGAATTTCTAGTTCCTATTTCCTTGAAAAAAAGTAGAATTTGTCATAGAATGACAGGATCACGCTGGGTTTGTAATCACAAACAGTTTCAAACGAGAAATTACGTGTAAAAATTCAGAACAAAAATCGCAACTCTAGTTTCGCAAACACCTTTTAACACGTGATGAAGCCGGTTAACACCACAAAGGATCGTGGAATGGGTCAGTTCGATTTGGGCGAAGTGACCTGCGTCCATTAACTAGGCCTCTCGGGTTCAGGGCCATAAAACCCCTCATAAGCAGAGCATTCCTTGACGGTTACCGTTCCTCTTTCTGTGGTAACATCAGTGATAATCATGCTATTGGCCAAAAATTCAAACCGCGAATAACGCGGAATTAACGGACTTCTTTTCACTTCAGTGGGAACTGCAGGCGGGATCTCCCGCCTTAAAGAGACAGGGAGATTTGTTGACCCCACAGGGGGATCGTCAGTGCTCTTTTTGGAATGTTTTTCTTTATCGCTAGAAACAGGTTTTTCAGTAACAAGTGAAATGTCGTTTTCAGTCGTTGTAGCGTCAACAGAAAGTGTTGTACTTCCGGCAGACAAGTTAACTGCCACTTTCGTTTCGCACTGACTAGAAGACGAACAGGCGGCCATTTCGTCCAAGCTAACTTCTTTTTCGGAAACAGAAAAGGCACTTTCATTACTAATAGCAATCTTTGGCGATATCTCTTCACTCACTGCAGGTATATCGGCTTCTTTTTCTTGCTCGGTGTTATTAACTGCAACCAACGTCGTTCCAGATTCGTCCGAAACTTGCAGAGTAGCCTCGCCGATGCTTTCGTCAGTCTTCGGAATCTTTCGTTTTCTACGACGACGCTTTCGTTTGGTGGGTGGTGCGAGAGCTTCCTGTGATGACTCGTCAATGTCACTGTCACTTTCCTGATCATTGATTTGCTCAACATCTACCTGGTTTTGTTCGACATCTTCGGCTGGCTAGAAAATTCAAAACACGACATAGGTTACATACCCACCTAATCCTAAATAATAAAACAAAAAATGCTAACCGCAAAATCGGCCCGTCCGATCAAACTTACTGGAGTCCAAGAATCTATGATATTAATTTACGAGAGGACACCGTTATAATTCTAAGCAATCATTGGAAACCATGGTTTGAAGTTCTACCAGTATTTTCCACAACGGTTCAAGCTCAAGATCAACAACGAAATAAGCTGTTTTCTGCGGCTGAAGGCCGATTTACCAGGGTTACATAGTAAACAGTTGCGTTCACAATTGCCCTTTACTATGGAGTTGGTAAGTTTACCTTAAGTTTACCTTAAGTTTAAAGATGACTTGGAAAGCGACTCCGTACAAACAAGCAAAGTCTTGAACGAATCGATAGTGCCTATCGCAAGGACAGCTTGTTTAATGCCATAGCCATTCATGTTTCGCTTTAGCACCGTAAAGACTCTTCAAAAAGTAGACAGCCAAATCTCACCAACTGATTCCAATTTAATTCCAAAGAACGAGAAGACTTTTTTTTATACTATTCTATACGGCTTTATATTTCAGTCTTAATTCTTACGCAGAATAGAAAATATTGCGAATTTTTTTCACTAGCTTATGCTCACAATTTCCCTTGCCATTTACCTTACTGTTCAAATAATCAAATAAAATAGTCACCTCTAATTAGCATTTTGAAACAGGAAAAAACGCGCTTACACCAACGCTGTCACCATCTGTTCATATGCTTTATTGACGACGTTTGGTATCAGATAATTCAAATCAAAACACGATTTTCCCTTTTAACATGAAACAAATTGTTCGAATATTACAACTTCTATCTTCTCATTGAAAATATGTAGACGGAAAGATAGTCATACAAAGTTTCGGCTTAAGAGCCTGTTGACAGTTTGTAAGCTTTATTGCAACTTAGAGGAAGGAAGCAGCATTATTCGTCTGACAAAACCATTTGATTCTGTGTGTGATCTCAATAAAAATGGGTTGTTGGAAAGTTTCCGGGCAGAAAAATAATTACAAATCAATAATTTCTCTACTTACATTCTCTGTAGGAACAATCATTCGTCTTTTCTTTCCTTTTAATTTTCCTTTCTTGCTACATTTACAAAACAAGGAAAATATAACAAATATTAAAAAGATCGAAACGAGGTATACAAAATTATTAAAACTTCCCCTATTTCATGTTTATATTTTAAACATTCATTTGCAAATTCATCAGCCATTACAGTGAGCAATTAAGGCAAAATGATTTTCCGTACGAAAGTGATCGAAGTTCCAATTTATATGCTCCTGAATATCCTGGCTTAATCTTTCCGTTACTTGAATCTTTAGGACTAAAAATCCCACTAAGTGTCGCTGAAGTCAGGTGAAACAAACTATCATGTTAGGCTAAGACACGTAAGCTTAAAGCCTTTTCTTCTTTACCTCACAGCCACACGCTGTCGAAATGCTCTCAGAAGTCTTGGATCAAGAACATTCTCTTCCGGCTCCCAAGTGTTGTATCTAATTGGATTTGAGGAATGAAAATCGACAGTAAACCTTTAGAAACTATTCAATGCCAAATTATGCACGTGAAATTCACAATGCTTACTTCTGTGAATAACCCTTCCATTTGATAAAGTACTCGACTTTCCCCTGCAAAATAAAAGATCGCACGGCTCGATAAAGCTGAATTCGTCCTCACAGAAACATCAAAGTTTGCTTCGTTACCCTACCTCGCGAACTCTACGCTTTAAGATCGTCTCGGCAGCATAGATCCCGTTGTTTTTCCCAGCGCGATTCATGACTCATTGTCGATGCACTTTGAATGTGTTTGTATTCATATCAAATTAAGAATTCCGCATCCCATAATGCTTTTCAATATTTTCTTACGTCATCTCTTTTTTTAGCTTCACCCTATCGCTGAAGCGTTTAGAATATGAGTAATTTTTACTCCGAATTCCTGAAAGTTATCCGAGTTATAATCTCGGTTGACTTTGTACGCGGCGGTGATTTCATTGGCTAAAAAGCAATGTACTGTACCCCTCTTCAACAAAGGAAAACATCCGTCACGGGTTTCGCGCAGGGGTTTCGAGTGTCGTTGGAGAGGATTTCTGCGAGCTCCAGACTTCAAACAGGTTTCTGACGCCATATTGGTTGGGGGGCAAACACAGGGGCAAACAAGGCTTAAATTACAGTGAATGCATGGGAATTTTGCCGACTTCGAACCATTATAAATCCTTTAAGGTCTGACTATTGTAGATAGCGAGAACACCTCTCAAAAAGCACTTGAATTGAGATTATTTTCGTGGAGTAAGACTATTAGAATCAAGCTATAAAGATCGTAAACGAACTTTGGAAATTTCATATAAACCATTGTAAACAAAATTATGCAAATTTCCGCGAAATTTGAAGCGACATGAAGAGATTTCTAATATCCAATTTTCAGACTTTGTGCCTCGTGCAATGATCCAATTTTCCGTTGAGTGAATGATATTAATAAAATGACTAAAAATAAATTAAGAATTTTGAAATCTGCCTTTCTGCAGCGGAGTTACAGAGGTTGAATTCGGCCAAAATCCCATACATTCACTGTAGTTTAAGCCGCGTTTGCGCCACGTCTAAGATGGCGTCAGAAACCCTGAAAAGGTCTATTCTTACAGAATTCGATGAAAATCCGGATTTATAACATGCGAAGGGTGATGTGTTGGGCCTTCAGTGTGAAACACTTAATGTCGTTCGCCGATTCAGAAACACAATCACGCAAATACAATAGCAATGCTGGATTCAGCCTTCTGGAAATGCTATCTCTCAGCAAACTAGTGCGACCACTCGCAACGTACACGGCTTGAATTGACAATATTTTGTGTCGGGGTCGGGGGAGGGTGTCGGCGTGGGGGATGTTTTCTCTGGTTTCGCCGGCCTGTTGGAGGCGCGGTGGGGCGCGGGACTCTCGGCAGCGGTGTGTTGGGGGCGCCCGTGGTGTCTTTCAGCTGTTCTTTGTACGAACATGCATCATCCGCGAATGTCATTTTCTTCTTTTAATTAACAGCGTCTCGGCCTTCATGTTAGCTGCCTAGAGGGAAATCACAGCCTGATTATTCACAAGTTAAAACTGTTAATTTCGAAACTTTGCGGCTGGTTACCAGTGTAGCTGGTAAGTGGAAGGCTAAATTTCACTTACAGAAGGCACATAAATTACAATAATGGTTTTTCACAAGTTTTCTCTCACACCACGCTACTGTTTCAGTCTCCCTTGCCTCACTGGTTTCACTTTGATGTCACGCTGCATCTGCTAGGTTCACGTTATTTCCGATTCGACCGACAACCTGTACCAAATCAAGCTACTCCTATAGCTAGGTTACCGATTGAATTTATTTGTAAACACCAAGCGATGTTCACCGATACGTTATCGGCTGTTATAAATAAGCTATCCAGACTTCAATTCGCTGCAGAAATATTTATTTCTTTTCTTCCGTACTTAGCAAATTTGAATATCAAAAGAAAGCATTGCTCCCGTCTATTCAATCCTTCTAGTTCGCTTCTAACCCTTCCAAAATGTATCACCCTACTTCTGCGCGAAGATGGTATTCCGAGTAAACGCTTAAAGAGCGTCTTGTTTCGGTCAAAGAGAACCAATTACGATTACAAAAGTGTGGGAATATGAACTATAAGTACCGTAAATACCCGCTCAAGCTAACCACACCCGCCAGGCCGACCACGATGCGTTGTCTTTACTACTTAGCAGGCGTATTTTAAAAAATTGATAGCTAGGGTACTGCTCGCCTCTGAGCTCAGGGTTGGCTAAGTGGGAGAGGGCTTAAAGCGAAAGACGAAAGAAGAGATATTTACGCAAGCAGGATTTATTAGTTTTTGTGCAAATTCTATCTTCCTTCCAACAAAATATTCTTTAGTCCAAGGCCGGCAGTTTCAAAAGTTAAATGGAGGTAAATTAAAAGGAGTGTGGTTTTGCCGACGGAGGAAGGCGAATCGAAAGAGGTGTTGCCGAAGGTGAAGCCAGAAGGTGAAGGTGACGAATCCATGATTGAGGGTGAAAAGCGCCGGAGATTTCTGCCAAAGGGTGCGATTTCTCCAATGTTATGTGGATATTGCATAGCCAATAGTCCGGCTGTACTGAGGAAAGCTTTGATGTTTCTTCCTCAAGGTTGTTTGATTAGAATTCTTCTAAAATAACACGATTATCGTTCTCCAATTGATGACTCCACTTTGACTGTAAAGCGGTATACCTTTTCCATCATTTAAAAGTAGGTAATCAATGATTTCAGCCCCGTTTCAGAGAACTTGAAACATAGCGTAATTGACTAATTTACAGAGATTTTAAAACAAAGTAGGCGGGGGATGGTTTGGTTTAGAACCTTTTGGAGAGATTTTTAGAAAAATTGGGGAATATCCGGATAGGTTTCCCCCTAAATATTCTTGCTCTTTGGCCATTTCAACTTAATAAAAAACTGATTTGCATTGTGAAATAATGCACCTATCAATGTTAATCCCCAGGGAGGGGGGGGTTCGGGCATGGGGTGGGGATTTTGACATTTGCACTTTAAAAAATTCAAATTTCCCACCCCTGGGACAAAATAATTGGTCAAAATGTCCACCCGGCGGCAAGTGAAGATGGTAAAATGTCCTTTGTACGATCAAAATTGCTAGCCTGGGGACGTCACATACGATCAAAATCCCTACCCTGGGGACAGACCTCACGATCAAACTCCCGTGGTTAGCCCGACCGCCCTCCCTGGGGCTTAACATTGATAGGTGCATAAAGGAAACTTTATGCGACCTTAAACCCGCCTTAAACGAAAACGTTGGCATTAAAAAACTCTGGCTTTATTAAACAGTCAGTTTTCACTGCTGTCTATTTATCTTACTATTTTTATCTTATTCTCTCTAGTTACCAGGTTTCTTAATTTTATATATATCTGATATATCATATTTGAATTTGTTCAACCTTCACTTTTGAGATGTATGTTAACGTTGTAGCACACGAAACGTCGAGTCAAAAGTAAAATGCGCTTTATCATTATGTTTGTGGCCGCTGTTTGTTTTATGTTTTTGATTAGGTTTCCTCCTCTTCTTCAGCAACAGCAACATTTTCCCGCGAATGAGACTCCCGAAGGAGCCCGATCACCAATCACTAAGGTAGTCTAAAAATAGATCGATATGTAAAACTGCCGTGACGTAGGGTTAGTATGGGTGTTGTTCGCTGATAGTCATGGGCTCTCGACAGTAGTGATGACATACATAAAATAGTGACGTAGAGGATAATGCACTCTAGTTATCGTGACCACAGTAGCAAAATTCCCTGAGATGAGGGTGCGAATTTCTTATGCAATCCGGTTGAGATCCATACAAATTTATGCGACTGATGCGGTCTCCAACATCAAAACGACCCTGGTTAAGTTTGACAGAAGCTTCGAAAATTCCATACCCTGGTTTTGTACGAAATTTTACGAGGTAGCGACACTCACTAGAAGTAGTAGAATTATTAAAATCAGGCGATCCAAAACCTAGTCCAAGGCCATTTTGAATGCCAGTGAATGTCCGTAATTCCGTGTTTGGTGTTTCTTGCCAAGCATCCAAGATCTCGTCTAACAAGAGCCGCTGACAAAGACGGCTTCCATCCGGGTCTTGTGCGAGAAGGGTATTGATGTGGTCAATGGTGCGCAAAACTCCAATTATAACATGAGAGTGCGAGATGTGGAGAGGTAACCATTGAACACAGGGACAAAAGTACCTGGGGATATGAGCGTCTTCGCATGTCCTTCTCCTGTGGATTTTTGAAAACAGGCTTGATCCACGGGAAAGGTCTGAACGTGAAGGATCTAATGGATACTTTAAAATGTGCATAAATGTTGCGTGTAAATCTAGCGGAGACATTATGACTTCTGCATTAAGTTGAAGGTTCTTTGCAAATTCAGGGTACATCAAGCGGAAACTGGTGGGAAGTGTAATCGACAGCATAGGTAACCTCTCCTCAAGCTTTCCTTGTATTGTAAATCGGAAGTCTCCAGTGCGTGCACCATGGTCTCCCATGACGACCAGCATTGTGTCATTCAAATATCCTGATTTCCAGATTGATTTGAAAAACTCGAGGAAATCTTTTTCAGCAGAACCGAGAGGCAAGATTGTTTCACGGTGACAGAGGCTGCTTAAAAATGTAAACCCAAATTTAGGCGTCGTAGGATAAGCTCTAAACAAGCTTTTCAAGTAATCAAGTTGTAGATTGTGTTGGGGTTGTGAATTAATGCACTTTTCATGAAGCACTCCTCCATTCACGTCGTGCGGTACAGCTGACCAAAACGGACGAGCGTAGTGGTCACAGGGTGGCTTGCTGAATCCTTTGAGTCTCAAGTTAAAAGTACCTAAAAGAAATTTAAGTGAAGAAGATTCTTCAATTATAAATGACACCTGTAGGGATTGAACTGCAGGAGATTTCGAAATACTTCAACCCGCTTGTTTTTTTCTCATTGTATTACGTAATCTCTCTGCGTAAGGTATGTGTAACATGGCAAAGAGGAGAGGGAGAAGTGTCGTCGAAACGTAGACAACGCTTGACACTAATAAGATTAGTGGTTTTTACGTTACCTATGGGCGGTGCATCTTCGCTAAACATTGTAGCATAACCGTAATTTTTTAACGTCTTAAATATAAACGGCCACTGATCCACCGTTCCCGCACCCTTGAATCCTGTCCGAGCTTCATGAGTTTGGCAATTCTCCTCAATAGTCCGCCCGGTCAGGAGAGCTGTAAGTTGGGGCGTGGTCGCTTCACCAACGAGTGAAAAACCTTTGAACATAAATGCGTGCAGTTCCTCACGGAGAAACTTGTAGGAGCTAGATAAAAGACGTTGAAAAGTTGCATGTGACGTTTGATCCAATCCTAAAATGATAACATTTAACGGAAGACCAGCTTTTTGCAGGGGCCGTCGCTGTAGCACGTCAGGTTTAGCAATGACCTGCGCATGGAAATCCGTCTGAATCAATCCGTTAAAAAACACAGCGTTGACTTGAACAAAATCGTGAATAAGTTTAACAGCTGGACCTTTAAATTTCAAGGGCTTGCTCTCTTCTAGTACAAATCCCGAGTCAGACCCGTCATTTTTTCCATGAATGGTTTGAAAGGAAAGACTTCTTAAAGGAGCACCTCTGTCGTGATTCGTAATAACCTCAAGCAAGCCATCGTGGTATTTTGTAAAGAGGGTTGCTTCACGGTCACAAACCAATGGAGGCATGGTTAGAAAGTACTCCATGGAACTTTTCTCAAAAGGGTTTATGGAAGGGAGAAGACAGCCAACTTCTTCTGAGGAACTTTTCTTGGGTTTTGTCTTATTTGGTAACACTCCACATTTCATTTCAGCGGCGGAAAATTCTATAATAAACAAGATTAAAACGATTAAAACCTGTCACGTCGTATTAATTCAAAGTTGTATTTTTACGAGTGGTAACGGCTAAGAAACTTTGTTTAATCCCCACGAGACTTGTATCGCTCAGTGATACTGAATGGGAACTAATAATCTGAAGGTCATATGTTCCTCAGCAACGGGGTATTTTCCAAGTATCCCCGTGTTATCATCGAGATGCATCTCCTCCCATCATTTTTGCCCTGAAGTCCCTAACTACCACCCCAGACTTCCTATCGCCCCGTCATTCCCTCTTTTCCTTCCCCCACTACTCCATTCCCTGTTATTGCTGAGTTTCACTTATTGACCATTTCTCTTTTTTTCACAGAAACAAAGGACTAAGTCTGCATAAGAAGAGAGATTAATTCAAATGCGACAAAAATTTGGTTTTATCAACGGAGTTCGAGCGTTAGCCCTTCGTCAGAGCGAATCCAAAATCTCTTAAAGATAAGAGAAAGTCTGGATTCTCTCTGACGAAGGGCTAACGCTCGAAACGTCAGCTTTTAGAATCCCTATACGATGGTCTACTTCCACACCGACGCAGCACCGCATGCAGCCGTTTCTTTAGAAACTACCCCCTTAATTCAAATGTGAGTTTGGGGGCACAAATATGACCTCATGATGAAATGTGAAAATCGAGAAGTCTTCCCCAATGCACCCGCCTTGATTCTTACGCGTGCGATTTTACCCGTCAGCGAAGGTGCTTTTGGGGGTACATTGAGTTTTCACTATAGGGCAAGCACACAACGAATAGAAAGTGACTCCTTATGTTGCCTACCAAGATCAGCTATGAATTGCGGTTTGACATATAAAACTGAATTTTCTTCTGAAGATAAGAGAAAGTCTGAATCCAGAACAACATAGGAAGGTGAGAATTCTTTTAGTTTGTAGATGGCTTTGCAGCTTTGTTCCGAAAACTGACAGACTCTCACAGCCTCCTGCTCGGTTTGGAAAGTGCGTCCAGTTATTGGAACTTCACCGTCATTCTTGTTTACGACTGTGACGTTTATAAGCTGAAGGAAAGATCAAATCATGCAAGTTACCAGAAAATAAATGAGTTGGGTTCCTTAAAATTCAGCAGAGGGGTAAATCTGAATAAAATAAAGCAAGTAAGAAATCGAACTGCGAAGGAAAACGAAATCCATAAATCTTGCTTTTGCTTACTTTAATGTAATCTTGAAGCGTCTTGTGGGAACCTTTCCAATGTACATGATCATGGTCTGCCTGTGCTCTTAGCATAATATCCACCTATATTAGAACGATCATGTTTAAGTTTCGACATTTTGCCTTTAAAATCAGGAGCAGGGCTGGTGGAGTGATGAGCGCACTCGCCTTCCACCAATGTGGCCCGGGTTTGATTCCCGAATTCGACGCCATGTGTGGGTTGCGGTTTGTAGGTTCTCTACTCTGCTCCGAGAGGTTTTTCCCCGGGTACTCCGGTTTTCCCCTCTCCCGCCTCAAAAACCAACATTTGATTTGATCTGATCTGATTTCAGTTGATTTGTAGCCTCCCCAATTAAGCCGTGTTCACGTTTGGCCTCGATTATGATCGCATTATAATCGAATTAAATATGAAATGGGTTCACATCAGTTAATTACAGTCCCTGATTATCATTGAATTATAATTACTTCCAAAAACTTCAAGGGGGTTGTTTGAAGTAATTACAGTGCGTAATTGAACAGAATGGCGAACACGTGGTGGTATGAGCAGACCAAACTTCTAATCGCTTTATGGAACCAAGATTTGGATTTATTTATTTATTTATTCTCAGAAGCTATGATCCTTGGTTCTCTTCTCGCCTCAAGCATAATCGTGGCAGCCACGCGAGACGGCGCCATTTTGTCTCACACTGCGAGGTTACACTGCCTATTTTATTATAATAATAATAATAATAATAATAATAATAATAATAATAATAATTATTATTATTATTATTATTACTATTATTACTATTATTATCATCATTAAGTCAGAATAAAGGAGGTATATCATTTATGATTAAGCAAGAGAGGATAAAAGGATTACGTTAGCCTGACCTTTGAAATCACATCGAAAGTGTTATGTGTCCACAAAATTGCTCAATATAAGGAGGTGATCATGTATGACACACGCCACGAAACCAGTTGGATGTTCACAAGTACAGCCGGAGAGGTAAATGGGGACCACCCAGCTGCTCAGACAGGGAAGGAGTGTGCGCAAAAAGATAACGAATTTTGATGCACTGCAAAAAATTGAAAGGCCGTGTAGCATGATGGACCCTGTATTTAGAAGCATTCCTCGCCGCTGTTAATCCATGAAATTGGTTAATGGAAGAAAATTCAGCTTGTGATTGGCTGATTTCAATCCTTTTGGCCGACTTTTGTTCGTAATGGTAGCAACGGGCCACGACAAATGTGATTGACAGCAGCGAAAAACTAAGTATCCGTTTGAAATTTGAACTTCAGAGTCCGTCTGCATGTTTAAGAAAAGCGCTGTAAAATGTAACAGCAACGTGGAGATTGGTACCCATTTCGTTGCATTTTCCGTAACCTTTATTTGATGTTTCTCCTTGTTAAATACAGGTACTTCATGAAAAGCTGGGTTCAGCTAAATTTTCCCATTGGATTTGTATTGCTGTTTTTTTTTATGCGTAGGTGTCCTTATATACTTACGTCTACCTTGTCCGCTATGGAAAGCCATTGACTTCTTTGGGCATCGTGTCCCGTGTCAGGGTTTTCCAAAGTTTCTTTCACATTTCCAGGCAAAGCAGGACTTGTATTTTTCAAGGAGTTTTCTCCTAATTTCCCTTCTCTAGAACGAAGGGAACTATTTATCGTAGCCCTTTCTGGAAGCAAAGGTTTCATCAAAGAAGTCGTTTGCTTTCTTATGAAGATCATTTCCAGGCTGTTCAGCGTTGATTCATTCCAGTAATTAACGTGCCACAGGCATATAATATTTAAAATGATTACCACAGACACCCCAAGCACGAGACACCGAAATCTACACACCATGCGTAGTAGAAAATTGTACATATCTTGATCGCAGCTCAGTTTTCAGTTCACAGCGTGTATACCTTCAAAGTAAAAAGAACCTGAACTACATGAAGTGATACACTAAGGATCCAATATGCGTCAAGTTATAAAAATTATCAAAAACAAAAGAGTAGCCAGGCTAATTGAACGGTGAATGTATGTATTATCTTTCAAGATTATTTCTTTGACGAATTTCTTCGACTATCAAAAACGAACTGAAAAAGGACAAGGCTGATTGAAAGGTGAAGAAATTAAGAGAATGGTAAAGATTCGTTCACTGCTAAATCATCCTTCGACCTTTTTTCGTTTTTTGTTGTCGTAAACACTCAATCAATCGTTCTTTACTCGATTGGACTTGGGTCTGCTTGGTCTCAGTGACATTCAAGGCCGCGCACACTGGCAGATTTTTTGTCGGCTGACGAAAAAATCTTCACTTGTCGACTAGTGTGCGGTGAATTCAGACAAGTCTGCGACAAGATCGGGGCATGTCGGACGATATCTGACAGTGCTAGATCTCTAAATGTCTTGTCGGGCCTTGCCTGCCAGTGTGCGGTAGACCAAGATTT
The DNA here is from genome assembly GCF_036669925.1 of Montipora capricornis. NCBI lineage: Eukaryota > Metazoa > Cnidaria > Anthozoa > Scleractinia > Acroporidae > Montipora > Montipora capricornis. The sequence continues at coordinate 20,831,304 of NC_090894.1, read as the reverse complement.
TTATTCGGGCCTCACGCGCTCCACAACCAGTTAGAAAGTGTCGTAAGAGTGACATAAGCAAGCGTCTTTTCCAACATGGCGGATATCGAACAGATTTCGAGCAGTGAGCAGCTGAGACGCCCTCCCAGGGAGGGAGGGGGGGGGGGTCCTTCTCCCCTTTAAATATTTGCTTGTGTTCCCCAGATAACTTTCAAACGTGTTCCCAGCTTTTTGATCCCTGAAATTGCTTAAGAATGGTTTTTGTTCCCTAAAATATTTTGACATAGTCCCCCTGTTCCCCAGTTCAAATTGGCCATGTTCACTTGTGCCCCAAAACTCCTGGGAGGGCTTCCCCCCCGAAAAAGAGGACAAGCTTCTGGATGAGTCGGCCCCAAGCCTTGGCGCAGTTAGTCGCGACAAAAACATCGCTGGTGTGCGGCAAGCTGATGGCCCGACAAACTATTCATTTCAGCCGATTTTTCCCGGATAAAAATCTGCAGTTATACGACAAAAAGTCGTTAAGTGTGCGGCGGCCTTTAAATAATCCCGCAAGGATCGTCTTCGGCGGCCTCGAATTAGACTTCCTTGCGCTTGCAAAATAGTCAGTTGGTTGCTTGCTTTCATTTTGTATTTTAGCGGTGTCATATTTATTTGAAGACTTCTTTTCCTTACACGGAACCACAAGCTCCAGGCTTCACCTGTTTATCAGTGGTGCTTCTGTTCTGTTACGCTGGTCCTTGCTTACTCGGTTTTGATTACGCCGGACGACATAGCACACCAGGTCCCAGAACTTCCAACCAAAGAAACAAATGTATCAAAGCTCTATCCAAAGTTTATAAATTAAAATGAACAAAAAAAAGAGAAAAAAAACATCAGCGAAAATGGAAATATGGAGGTAAAGGACAATAGCTGCCAGAATGTCTAAAATGTCATAAATAGTTAGAGCTGGAGTATGCGCATGGATATTCATCGCCTTATCACCGACATAAACTGACATAAACTGACCTTGGGCGTCAAACCACTGCTTCATTTCATAAGAGGTGCTTTGATGTCCAAGGTTCTGGTCCCATTTTCCTCTTTGCCGTTTCTTCGTTCTTTAAATTTCAGCCGGTTTTTTTCATTCACTAAAAAGAATTGCAATCTTTATATTATGTAGGTTGATAACTGAGTTGAAACATTTTTTGGCAAACGCGCGTTTACGTTTGGCGTGAACAAATCATGGGAACTGTACGTGTGTGTCCATTTACGTCTCGTCATAATATTCAGGGGCGCCCAACGATAATCTTTGGTGAAATATGGGAGTGTTCGGGACAGTCAAACTGTTCGAAGACTTTCGGTTCTACGTTGCCAAACAGCTCATAATTCTTTACTAAAACATCACCCAAAAGTTTCGAAACCAGGGAAAAGCAGTCCCTTAGGTTTTCGGAAGGGATATTTTTGCAATTCTTGGCACTTAAAAAGGTCACCTAGCATGCATTTTCGGACGAGGATATAGTTCGCTGGGAAGTTCTTAGAAGGCCACGCTCATCTAGCAATTTCGGGAATGAAGAAACTTCAATTTACATCTAAGATTTCCGAACAGATTAAATTCTTCTAGGTGATAAAAACATCTTTTTAGACATTACAAAGAGCCTAGAAATGTTTCTCAAAGGCTTTTGGTTTAATTTGCTCGTTGGGTGCCCTAGAATATCCTTCGAGGGATATCTCTTTTACCTGACCGAAGAAGGATCCTTTTGAATGATGTCTTGTTAAGTCCAAAGCGGATGCATGGCTCGTACAGGTGTTCTTTTTAGGCGGAATCAATCGAAAGGGCTTTCAGTAATCATGACCCGGAACAATGAACGGAGTTAGGCTTGTCGTTCAATGACAAATGCAGCTGCGGTGAAGCTGAATCTCCTCTACAGACGCATTATTTACCACTTAAGTAACGTGTCAACGGTAGAATCTCCATTCGGTTACTAACCTCAAATAAAAGAACTGAATAATTCATATTTAAAAAAGCTGAGTAAACGATAACGACGTGTTAATCAAAGCGAGCGACAAGTTCGTTTTCAACGCACTTTATGAAAAAGACGAACTGATCCACAAATGTGAGTAAACTATATTCTATATTTATAAGTTTCTCTTTTTTTTTCTTCAATTAACGACCGCGGCAAATAGCCTACTTTCGATATATTAAAATTCAGTCCTAAAGAAAAGGCATCATCCCGAGCCTCTGGGGAATAAACTCATACAATTCCTTATATTTATTCCCAAGAGCCTCCGGATGATGCGTTTTGTTTAGGATTTCATTTTAATATATCGAAATTGGTCTATTGACGCAACATTCTTTCTCCTGATGATGACTTCTCCTTATAAGGGAATGAAATATTCATTCCTCGTTCCCAGTGTCTCTTTCATATCCCCTACCAGAGGATAGAGAGGGGCCTGTGAACGAAATTGCATAACTTTTGGTATTTTGAGCTAATAAGCAAGGTTTTACATTTTTTGCCTTATAAACAAACGCAGGTTTCTCAAATCATTGTAGATTTCTTACTGCGAAATCGAATGTGAACGGGCTCCTAAAGGGGATTGCACTTTCTACTATCGTGGCAGAAAGAAGACAATAACAATCTTTCAACCAGTTGTTTCAGTGGATGATCAGTGCTGCCGATAGCTATAACTGGTGTACTAAAGAAAACAGCTTTGACGTTCTTTTGATTAGTTGACGACAAAGCACGATAGTTGATTTAATGTCATTTAGCAGGTGAACGTGTAGTTAAATTAAAGTTGATAGGTAACGTTTTAAGGACGGTTCCTTCTAATTCAAAGATATTTTTGCGCGGTTTACTGAATATGCAGGAAAAGCAGATCTGAACAAGTGTTACTGAAACCCGAAAAAAGAAAATTGGGGGTAACCACTCATTTTTCGAAGGTAATTAAAGCACGGTGTATGGCTTAATGATCTATAAAAAATGCGTGGTTACCCAAAATTTTCTTTTTGGATACCAAGATCACTTGCTAAGTTCTGCTTTCTCTGCATAGTTTTGAACCGTGCAAAATATCCCTGTACTATAAGCACCAGCCGTAGGGAATCCGAGTATCTCGAGATGCGCAGAACGTATGCGCAATAACAATAGTAGGCACCGTCCTTAAAGTGCTACTATGACCAAAAAAACCATTTTTATTTTTCTTTGGATTTCAAAACTATGCTAACCAAACAGGAACTGATGGAAGTTTCAAGTCTTGATATCAAAAAGACACCTGTTTATTTTAACTGGAATTTTCTTTTTAATGGTCCGCCATTACTAACTTTGATTCTTGAGAGAGCTGGATCGAGGAGAAAATGACTTCAAAGACTCAATAGCTTAAGAATGCAATGCGTGTGTATGAAGTTGAATTAATATGCAGCACGGAAGTTTCGGGCTTTCAGACTTTTAAACTCGTGTTTTGCATATATAATAAGCTGCGTTTACACGCTGAAATTTTAAGCTTGTGAGTACAGGACGACACTTTTCCCTAGATCCAACCCTCTGAGGTCCAGTCGGCCATTTTGGAACGTGAGTAATCGCGGACCGTGAAATCCAAAACTTACACTCAAAAGTAAATAGCCTTTGGATAAAAATCAAAGCTTAAAATTTTCCCAGTCAAGTGCTGAGCAATCACACTTTCAAAAATCTGAAGAAGTGATTCTTTGATCATAGTAGCACTTTAAGGGCGTTCGCGCCCAAAATGTTCCCACGTACAGAACATTTTAAAACTTGCCACGCAGAAAGGTAATGATCTACTTTTGCCAAAAAGGCGAAAAAAATGGGGGGTTACCGTGCTTGTTTTCCAGATCACGAGGTGCACTTTTAGAAGATTTCGTTAATTTAAGACGACCTTAGCTTACAACTGTCAGCAATAAAGAGCTACATTAGTGAAATTTAGATCAGGGAAACGTACTCAATTCAACATAACTAATATAACTAAATAAACTTTTGCAGCTGATGTCGAAGGGCTCTGGAGATATAAAACTGAAATTTGCAGTCTCAGATTTTAGAACTTCCACACTTCATGCATTGAGTCGCAATACGGAGAAACAGATGCGCTAAATAAGTGAATACTTAGATTTATACTTACAGATTACTTGTCTTACTACAATGGTCTTGTCGCTTAAGACATCTCTATGCAATAAGCGCATTCAAAACTTCCTCATATTACTGTATAAAAGTCTGTTTAATTTTTAATGATTTTCCTGCTTGTATGAAAAATAAGTTTTCTCTCTGGTCTTCTTCTTATTATCTTCGTGGAAATTACATTCAGACCCTCAGTAAACCCTAGAACAACAATTTATGGTCTTAGGTTTTTTTTTTACTTATCAGCTAAGTTGTGGAATGCGCCACCTGATTTTATCCGTACCACTGAGTTTACAGGTTTTAAAATGAGAATCCAGAGCCGCATTTTGTACAGCCGCTCTTCTTTTCAATTAATTATCATACTCCTAGTTATATATCCGTATATGTTATGTATTTTAGCTTTAAATTTAATGTCTCGAAGATATCAGCCTTTTTGTAGTTACTCTGAAATTCGAGATGAAATGGTGTTTAAGGCCCTGACGTTTAAGTGTATGATTTTAAGCGGTTTGAAAGTTTTAAAAATGTAAAAGGATTTGTGCTGGATGCATCCAGCAGCTTCTCAGTTATTTTTTAAGCAATAAAGTCGCTGTAAAATCTCTCATCTAAATGTCAGTGGCCTCAAAATTCACATTCTTACCAATTCCATTTCTGGCTTCTATTTTGTAGCACAACCATTTTGACAAGGGCAAGTGACACGGTCACGCAAGGGGCATATTCCGCAGAACCTTTTTCTTCAAGGTTCACTACGTAAAAATCAGTTCTTTCTGCATATTAATTAATGTATATTCAGATCGGTTGAAGTGAGACCGTGATATCGTCGAAAGCATTAATTAATTGATGGTTTGTACGTGAAACTCTCGACAGACTCTCGCTCTCGTTTGGCCAGAGCTTTAAACCGAGCGCATTTTTAGTTCCGGCGGCCTTGGGAGAGGGGAGGGGCTGTTTCTTGAAAGTTCCGAAACTTTTCGGGTGTGTTTCGGGTGTTGCTATTCTATTCGTATCCTCGTGAGTAGTATTGTCGTGATTTCTCTTGTTTAACCTTCTTAAAATATGCAGCCAATTCCACTCGTTTCGTCGATGATAATTGAGCAAGTGTAAGATTTTTCATCTTGACTGGTAGTAAAATGAGACGAAAGTAGCCGGTTGAAGATGGCTTACCAGCTGGTGGTTTTGGCCGGCTACCGGCCCTTGCAACCTTGCTAACGGTCCCCAGTCCCCCGCTCATCTCGCTCGCTTGCCAATTCTTTTTTTCGCCACGTTCCTTTTCGCTCCATAACCTCAACTGCGGAGCCTGGTCCCAGACTATTTTTATGTACTCAGTAAAAGGGACTTTGAACTTCAGTGAGAATGTTACATTCTGCAAATTCAAACTGTACTTTCACCTTACTCTTAGGATAATGTGTCCAAACACGCTCTAGAAATAGAGAAATCAACAGAGTTGTTAAGAAAGACAAAACATTAATTCAAAACGGTGACTTTCAATCCTAACCTAACCACCCTGGGGTAAAGTTTTCTTGACAGTCCTCCATAGAAAGTTACCAGTTTCCTCCTGAATTAGCGCATCATTGACCACTTGGTGGGTGACACTTTTACCGAGCTCAGCTGCGCTGCTTTTCACAACTGATGACAGGACAAGTTCGCCAAGTGATGTCGCCATAAAATTCTTCACTTCCGGATCTCTGACAAGCTCTTCAAGGAGAACTTTGCAAGCATCTTTTGTGCTTTGGTCAAGAATCAGAGCCTTGACGTAAGACAGCAGAAGAACCCGCGTTTCCTGATTGGTTAGTAAGTCCGATAGTGTGCTCTTTGCAAGCTCTGATATTCTTCCCAGTGTTGTTGGATCGCTAAGTACGTGTTGGGTCAACTGTATCGCGGCAGCTCTGACATCGTCTCTGTTAAGGACTTCCATTACAAAGGTGCTTGCTAGCTTTGTGATCTCTGGATCATGAAGGACATCTTGTAGAACCGCTCTTGTGACTTCATCGGCTTTTTGGATTACATTCTGATCAGCTAAACCGAAAAAAAATATAAAAAAAAACAAAGTGCCCCTGTGATCAAAAGAATCATTTCCCTTTTTTTCTTCAGATTTTGAAAGTGTGTTTGCTTAACACCTGACTGGCAAAATTTTGAGCTTTGATTTTTATCCAAAGGGCGGCCAGGCTTGAACGGAATTCAAAGCCATGACCGCGAGATGCGCTGCACTTGCTCTGCAACCTGAGCTATCGAGCAAGCTGGGAGTTGGTCAATTGTGAGTCCAGATTACACCCCGTAAGAGGTGAATAAAATCAGTGATTTTAGAAATATGAAATGTTATATTTTGGACTGTACAAAGGACATGAAACCCAAGTTAGAAATAACTGCGATGACCTTCACGCAGTCTAGCTTTTATTGCAAATATTCCAATGAGGAAAAAACAATCGTGTTGCATGTGTGGCTCGAATTTTTTTAACATTTCTTTGCTGTACTTTGCAAAAATGCAATGCAAAATGACCAAATTTAAGATTTAGTCGACAACATGATCATACAGCCGTGAGTTATTCATTCTATATCTTTCAAACCAGTTCGAGTAGAGGATCTTCTCCCACATGCACATGATTCAATTGATGTTTTAGTTGAGGTTGTGAGGTTGTCATTGCTTCAACAACCTACTGTGACATTGCTCTATCCTGAGTCTTGAAACTTCTCCAAACCTAAATGCTCTATACTATTTCTGTAAGACACTCTAGGTCTACCGATTCGCATTGATCTCCTTTGGATTTCCGTAAATCTCATCTCTTCATTACCGTGACAGGGAAGCTGAGCAAAATATCTTCTATAAAAGATTCCACAGGCACTACTTCGTCTCCGGCTACTTCTCCCAATCAAGACTCCCAACCCCACCCTATCTTACCCAGAGAATAGCGATGTTTCCATTGTTATTAATATGCCAACCAGAACCTAATCGGCTGCTGAAACAATGGCTTATTTAGTTGTGTGGTTGGCAAATTTGAATATGAAAAGAATTTTGACGTAAGTGTTTGTAAAGAAGAAATATCGCTATTGTTCCTCAAAGATCCGAGAGAATGCTAGCTGGTATTTTTTACAGGTCACAGGTCAAAGGTCATTATTCTACCAATACAGAAAGTATCCTCAGCATTCAAAAAGCCTAACATTTGGCCTAAAAACGTTTGTTTAGGCCTAACTTTACCCTTCAGGCATGTTTAGGATACTTTTTGTATTGGTAAAACATGACCTGTGACCCTCTAAAATACCATCCGAGAGAACGCCACGCCCTCTAGCGACGGATGCATCGTCGCTTGCAGTCTTACCTAAGATCTACTAGCAACATCTGCTACTTCATCTTCGACGTTTTCTCTCAACGGCTCCCGAACACGTAAATCACTAAACCCATCCACAACAAGAACACTCCGGCCCCATCTGAGAACGGAATGTCCCCTGACACGAAGGACTCTTCCAGATCCATGAAGCCTCTGTAATATGGTGATGGTGTGATTGTGATGAGAAGACGCATCTGCAGGTGCCTCAGCTTTTGTTTTAGCCGGCTCTGAATTTTTCTCACTGCTAAATTCTTCTTGCCAATCGGGTTGGCAGACCGAACTACATTATAATTAAAACTTCTCGATAAGGTATTTTCCTGTACTAGAGCGACCTACCAAGGACAACAGAGTTTTTGTTTGAGAACAAGAGTATAAGAAACTTCCTTCTAGTTTAAAAAATCCGAACACCAAACCTCTCAAATCTTATCATTTTGTCGATTTTTCTCGGATCTCGGCCATGTTTGTGGATGTGGCTCATTCACGGGTCAGCAAACAGATTAAGACCGCAAGAGGTTGCTCTGTATGTTGACACCAAAATCATGGCGGCCAAGCGGTGTATGAAATGTTTGTGGGAAAGTGACTTTCAGTGGAAAGCGAGATGTCAGTTTATTGAAGCTTGGAAAGGCCATTATCCTAATGATCGACTCGTGGCTCTCTCAATGGTTTGGGCAAATATGAAGTTTCTAGGGTGCAGATACCCGCCCAAAACAGAGGATCTTGTCAAAGATCTCGAATCCAAAGGTCCCTCCATTTCACTGCCGGATAAGACTAAAGGAAAGCCAAAGCCTTTAATTAACAACTTCAAAATCTACGAAAGAGAACAAGAGGACGACAAAACGATCTATAATCCAGTAATTATTATTAACGAGAGTGCGCAAAAGTCTAAAAAAGACAATATTATTTGAAGATCTCGGCGTGACTGACAAAACAGCTTTCAATTCGTTTGCGGTGGTTATTGACGGTAAACTGATCGCCACCGGTGAAGGTCAAGGAAAGAAAGAGGCGAAAAGAAATGCTGCAGAAAACGCTTTGATAATTCTTCGTGCTCGTCAGCCCATCGTTAATTATAAAACACCTTCGTGGGAACATGAGTCGGCGCATGCCTGTCAAAGAGCGATTTGGTGTCGAACGCTTACAACAAGCAGCGAGTATATCCGATGATAACATCGGGAATCAAATGCTTCGGAAAATGGGATGGTCGGGCATCGGAGGAGTCGCAAGGACTGCCAAGGTCGCGCTGAGCCAGTCTTAGCAACGGGTACTGATGGAAAGCTCGGTTTCGGATGTAAGAAGCCAACCCAGGGCTCAGATGTGAAAAAATCTTCTGTCCATGAAACTCTTAAGTCCTTTTATCTAGCACTGATCAACAAATTAAGTTTTCTACGGAGCTAACAAAAGAAGACAGAGCTGTTGTACACGAAATTTCAAAACGATATGGGTTAAAACATAGGTCATTTGGTAGAGACAAGGATAGATACATTGTTGTCTGTAAGCGCTGACCTTTCAATTGAATTCCAAAGTACAAAACGTTGTCTTACTTTATCTTAAAGGCTCACCTTCACCTGACAGGCACTGCGTGCAAAATCCAGCCAAAGCTGAGTTTTATCCAATCAGATCGCTATAATAACTAATGTGAATTTCCATAACAAATGGTCGAAAAGCCTGTCGGTTGAAGGTTGGCCTTTAACAGACTCTCATAGTGGTTCATGAATTTTACATAAATATGATTAGGGGACACAGTGATACATATGCAATATGCTTATCAAAAGGAGTCAATGGTAAAGTAGAGTTACCATAAAAGTCACAGCTGATCACTGTTATAACCCACAAAAATAAGGCTTACCACAGAACTACTACAAGTGAAATTATGAAGACTGCCTTGCACCTAAAAAACTAACTTTATATTGCGGTGGCTTGCATTTGTCACATCTTTTGCATGCTTTACAGTTGGCTACTTGTTTTGCTCAAGGTTTTTTGCTTGCATGAGGTGCATTGCTCGTTTAAGTTGCTTTGCTTGCTTACTTGAGGTGCTCTGCTTACTTGTACATAGAAATATGGATTTTGCAAGGTGGAAAACTGCAAGTGGGTTACTTCAAACTTAGTTTTCAAGAGTAAATACTTGTTTTTGCTTTCTGAACATCCACATATCATTTTCGCTCAAATAGACAGGCTGAATCTGTTCTTGAATTGAAAAAATATTTTAGTACTTAGAGAGTGTTATTAATATGTGTGAAGACAAATACTTCGACAAGTTCATGGGTAAAACAAGAGGGAAGTGATAAAAAAATGCACTAGTATATAGTACAATCAAGAACTGTTTATAAATGGTAGTAGTCAATGCTCAGGTTCATTAGGCTTGAAAACAGGCAGTGAAAATGGCCTGATGAGAAAATCAACAGCACTTTCAAACAACCTATGATATCCTCAACTGCAAACAAAGTAAAAGATATTGTTGACCCTTTTTTTTGGAGATGGAAACACTATTGAAATGACTTTCAGTTGGTTAAAGCAAGGCCAAAATCTACCAAAAATAACCTAATTCCCCATGCTGACCAAAATAAACAAACCTATACCAGTCGGCAGACCTAATGTCTCTGGTAGGAAAGGATCAGACTGTCAAATATGGTTCAGGGTTGAACAATTCTCATGCTCACTGCTTGTCTAAAGCAGGAATCTGAAAACTATCAGGGTATCATTGTATCGTTATGGTAGGCAGTGCAGCTTTGTGATTAGGGCACTTGCATTAGTTGAATTTGATCCTGGTAGTCCCTTTGGTCAAACTTTTTATTGCTCTTGTAAATAGCCAACTGGTTTATCCCCGAGGGGAGAAATTTCAGTTAACCACTGTCTACTTCTAGCTCTGAGGTACTATATTTTTAGCTGTAAGTTCAACAATACTAAACCTTCGATATTAGAATACCTTTATCAGATTAAAAGTAATTTACAGCTAGAAAAACAAATTTCAGTCACAATAGGAAGGCAAAAATCATTCGAAAAGAAGTGGCACAAAATAATTCAGTTGCGGTGACTGTCTGAATGTTTTCTCCTTTTTTCTCCCCTCTATATTTTTTTCTGGCTATTGTCATGTAATTTGATTATCTAATCCGATTCCCCCCCCCCCTTTTTGACAAGCAATTAGGTACCCCTTATCGGTCATTGTGATGCAATATTGTAATCTGTTTGTAACGTTTTTCTTCTTTTAAGTTAAGTGGTGTATTATGTTGTTACTGTAATTAAAAAATAAATTAATTAAAAAAAAAAACACTTTTTTATTGCTCTTGTACATAGCCAACTGGTTTACCCCCAACCAGTTTAAGGATTCTTAAACGGTTTTTCTGTTTTCTTGCATCAATGATTTCTGTCCCTGAATATATATGTACACTGCATTTATATATGTACATTTTTCTGCAAAATGTCCAAATGTATGGCTACTGGTTTGGTTCTGACTATTCCAGGTTCTATTCATTGGTGTGCATGCATGCAAATTCCCTTAACAGATATACCTACATGATAAATAGACTAAATTTTAACAACACAATGATTCTGGTTGGTTTTAAGGGAAAAAAGCTGTCAGCATCATTTTAATTTACAGAAGACATAAATTTTGTAAGTATGCGAGCATTGTAGTGATTGATGTTGTAGTGACAGGGAAAGGTAAAAAGATCAACTTCAGAGTTTTGACAGACTGGGTAACGTTACACTGATAACAATGCAATGACAACACCAGACACCCTTAAAAGAACAACGGGGTTTACGTCATAGGCAGCCCAAACTCGCAACACTGTTAGAACTTGTTGCAACCTAAAGAAGTATGCATAATTTTATTAATAGACTATGACCATTAATTAAATAAATATTATTGAAAGCAATGAAGAGAACCTAAACAGAAAGGAAACCCAAAAGTGTTAGGTTGACATGGTTGTATTGTTTATTGAGAGTGTTTTCATCCCAAAAATCAAGTAAAAACCAAGACGAGCCAATTTATGTTTTGAAATTGATTTCCCATATGAACTCTACAATTGTAATAGTTTGGGCTGCCTGAGGAATATTCAAGGGGGTTTACGAAGCCCCTCTTGAAACCAAGGCAGCAGGTACAAAACAAAGGTCACAGGTCACAGGTCATTGTTTTACCAATACAGAAAGTATCCTAAACATTCATAAATGCTAACCTTAGGCCTAATTAAGCCTAAAAACGTTTTTAGGCCTAAGGTTAGCTTTTATGAATGTTTAGGATACTTTCTGTATTGGTAAAACAATGACCTATGACCTGTGTTTTGTACCTGCCGAAGTCACCAAACCGTCTGCATAATTCAAAGAGCCCTAAGTATTTGTAAGTAAAGCCCCTCACTTGGCAAAAGTAATACGAATAACCAAGAGAGAATGGAGGTCCGCTCTTGGAATAACAACCGTACACAATGTATTAAAGTGATCAATCACTAATATTTAATGCACCTACGCAGCTTAGGGCAATACCGCTGTCCCAATTTTACTTGCTCTGAAAAATGTCGCTTTTACTTTTCCTCTTGTGAGCTAAATGCATCGAAATGGAACGTATCTCTCGCTAGTAGCTTATCCATTCGTTTCAGTATGGAAGGCCGTTTGTTTTTTATTTGTGACACTGCTTTGGTCAAACCTATTTGGGACTAAAAAGAGGAAGAAGGCGGCGATCCTGGAAGGAGCTGCTAAAAGTACAGGACGATCGCGTGTTATCATGGCATCACGACCTCCTTCAAAACCTATAAAGAAACGTGAGATCTCTGTTGATGAAACAGACGATGACTTACCGGAGGATATAATTAATCTCAGAGCGCATCATAAACAAGCTTACAGTTACATCGCAAAGGCTTTGGAAATTGACGAAGAAGGAGGTAGAAATTGGAAGTAATCAGCTTTTAAGAGGGAGAGGACAATTTAAACGGGGAGCCCTACTCCATGGACTAGCTACCAAATGGAGCACCCTAAAAATACTATTTCGAATGAGTACTGTTGATCAATGTGTAAGCAGCATCTCAAATAGTGCTTACTTAAGCCTCAACACCCATTTTAAAAAGGTTAGCTTTCGATTATTGTTGTGATGGCCGATTACTTCATGTAAGCTAACCTTTTTAAAATGGGTGCTTAGACTTAAATACTGTTGAACGATGCTGTTTAAAATGGGTGGCGAGGCTTAAGTAAGCACTATTTGAAACGCTGCTAACACATTGATCAACAGTACTCATTCGAAATAGTATTTTTAGGGTGCTCCATTTGGGTAGTCCATAGGGTACTCCATGGATTAGGGCTCCGCGTTTTTAAGATAAAAAATATGGAGAGAATATTTGTACATAAATTGAGAGGGAATTGTACTTGATATCAAATGGCCACTTGCAAGACTCTCTTCCTGAAGTGTGAGTAATTTCCATTTTTAGTCTTCTTTTACCATCAAATCAGACGTCAAGGATTTTTGTCTTCTGATTGAATGGTCATATTCCACAGGTCACATTCCCACAACTCCATGCTCCACTGATAACTACGAAGCCAAAAGTTTCCCCAAGACCTGAAAAAAAAACATTTTTGTACAGTGATTAAGGCTAGGAGACACTTTTGGTGTTGTTTATACCTGTAGCACAGCAACATGTACACTGACCTGTGACCTATGTTTTAGACCCGCCAGTCTTCACCCATGAAAGAATATGAATATTTACACACTGTCAGGATCCTTGGACTCTAACATTATTATTCAAAACAAGCTGGGTGTGCGTAAAATGAGGACCTGGAAAACAAAGACCAAAGACCAAAGACCTGGAAAACCAAGACCCCCCAGAAAAAGATAACATACATTTATCAAACAGCAAATGACAAAACACATCATTCATGTTATTCAAAACGATCGATAAGATATCTCTTGTGAATTACGGTAGGGTCTTCATTTTCCACATACCCAGGTCGGTATGTAGAGATTGTTTTTAATAATATGAATGATCGATGTGTTTTGTTATTTGCTGTTTGGTTTGTGATGTTTTTCTGAGGGGTCTTCATTTTCCGGGTCTTTGATCTTCGTTTTCCAGGTCTTTGTTTTCTGCACACCCTGAACACAAGCTGCCCTTGAGGCACATTAGCCACATATCCACCTTGTACACATGCCTTTTTTAATTGCTTTCAATTCCTGGAAAAAAATGTTGGTGTAATATCTGCAAATTAAAAGATGTCCATTTACCATGGTTAGGTCCAAGATGGCAGTGCAGATGGGTACCATAAGGAAGTACGATGTCTTAAACCCTAAATCTGTTGTTTGACTATCCTTCCCGAACCCCCTGCCCCCTTCCAGACATAAGTCATTATCCAGCATTTGTATAATGACTGGTACAGCATGTCATTGTAAATTTGTAAACCCACAGGGTTCTCCTTGTCAGGCAGTAACCGGTAAAATTTACCGCTTGTAAGAGCACTTATTACCGCCTGCAAATGCTCAGAAGTCGCTTATCCTTTGCAGAACGTCCAGCATTAATCAATTGCTTTACCAGTGTGAAAAGTAGCCATACTTGTTGCGCTGAAAACTAGGGAGAACCCTGAACCCACCACCTTCCTACATATGCATGTTTCACTTGATGAATATTTTATAAGCATCAGGATAGCAGCATAGCCAGTAAACAATCTGGGTTTGGCAATTAGCTAATGGATCTTGATCAGATTTGTCTTCTTCTCCTTCTCTTCGTCTCGACAGCACAATAATAGCAAGCGGAATTTAGTTTTACACGTAGAAGGTTACTGTTCAAAGTTTGCTGATGGAAGACGAAGATTACGAAAATTCACCACGCGGAGAGGCATCTGATTGCTTGAAGAAATTATACCACATAATAAACAACTTACTAACCTTACCTGCTCGGGTCTGTACTGGGGAATATTGGCCCTTGATTTATTTTTGTACGGACAGAGCACTGCCACAACCTCGGGCCAGTATTCCCCAGTGCAGCCCTTGCCCTTAGTTAGTAAGAGGTCAATATTGTTTTTTTTCAAAGGAGGCTTGGCAACTAAAAAAAGAGCAGTAGACTATTACCGAAAAGGAATCCACGAGTTAGAAGTTGGTCTGCAAATCAGTTGTGATGAAGAAGGTTTGTTAGTCTACTTTTATAATTAACATTAATATTATTATTTTATTCATTTATTTGACTATTTATTTATTGTCAAAAGTTTTGCTATACTTGCTTAAATAGAGTACAGCAAAGTTAAAAGATCTATTTGGCCTTACTGACATTATTATGGTTATAAACACAACATTTCTTCCATAATCCTGTTCTTTGTATTTAAAGGTCACGTGATAATAATGTTAACAGTCAATCATGAAACTTAATTTGGCTGATTTTTATTTTGTCCTTTTTATGACATATTGGCCTATTTGTAGTAACTGTTGTTATTATCCATTCTGTATTATCCATTCTGTATCCCTGATAAATTTCACCCTCTCTGTATTATGTTGGAAGGAACATAAGGGTTTTCAATCAATCAGCCAGTCAGTCAATCAATCAATCAATCCTTTATTTGATAATGCAGGTCGGGTTATATATACTGTAAACAAAGTTACAAGATTATTTACATAATTATAAGAATGGCAGCCAATTAAAAGGCTGATGTGGACCTGCGATATAATGTAATCTAAAATCGTAAGTTCTAAATGGAAATAGAAGATTAATTATTATAAAACTATTAATTATGTCCTAAAAATAAATTATGAAATAATCGTTCTTGTTAGAAATCGTAGTTTCTTCTTTACTTCTTAACTTCTGTATGTCCTAAAAACAAATAAAATTATCCTCCTTATTAGACATCATAGTTGCTCCTTTACTAAAAGAAAATTGAAGCAAGTCGTTTGATTGCTTTCTTAAAATCAATTTAAAAGCATCTGTAGCATTGCTGTTAAATTCAACTTTTTTATTTATAAAATTCCAAATTACTGGACACCTATAATTAGCGAAAACCTTATTGATATTGATTTCTAACTCTTGTGGATGTACCTAGATTTAGAGAATAGCTCTGAAATTTGAATAGGGGCAGTACTCATAAAAACTTGGAACATTTTAAGTAAAATGCACTTCTTATACCTGTAATCAAGATGAAGCCAATAAATGGAGGAAGACATACATGTAAGTCATCATCTAATGAACTAGGAAGATGATTTATTATGTGACATGCACATGCATGCATGATTGCTTAAGTTAATAGTGCTTTATTCTCCTTAAATCTACAGAGAAGATAGGAACACGTGTTAGTTATATACAACTCATAAATGTTTTTTTGTATGGAATACTTTTAAAGCCCTCTTTTGAAAAATTTTTGTGATGTCTATCTTAATTTAAAAGGGAATAATTTAATATTAGCCTGTGAACAAAGAAAAAATAGACCTTTTCTAAGGAAGAATTTTCTAAGCTGTCTTACGGTTTATTTCTGACTGTTTTTGTCATACGTGAAAATTGCATAATGTAGTGATGTTATTTGCTGTTAGTTTATGTTATCTCATTATAGTATCTTGTATTCCTTTGTCTTTTGCAAGCTTTACTGCTCACCAACAGATTCAATTAATCAATATAATTTATTTTCACTCATCTAGATTAGCTCTTGCGAGCTTTTTTGATTGATCTATTACTAAATTTTAGTATTAATAATACTATTGTTTATTTTGATTGTAATACATGTATGTTAACAAAAAATGGTAATAAAACTTGTTGTTGTTGTTTACTGTTTCAGGAGAGGAGTGGGAAAAAGGAAGAAGACTTCAAGAGAAAATGAGATCAAACCTGGAAAATACTAGAGACAGATTAGATGAGCTGGGTATGCTAAAAAACTATTATATTTTACCTAGGTAGCCACCATATGGTCCAGTTATGTAGGAAAGGTTCATAAATTGCAAGATTGTAATTTTAAAATTTATTTTACCTGTTTGACCCTTCCAGTTGCTCTGTTGTTGTCAGCATCAAGTATAAATCAAGAAGAAGCTAATAAACTAGTGGAGCAAATGACTGCTGAAGTCAAAGCTGACGACAGTGCTATGGCAAAAAATGTAAATAATGTTCATAAAACTTTGAATTCAAAAAGCACTGCCAGTACTTCGAGCAAGAAGACATCCAATCCCAAAGACAGTTCATCTAAATCTGCTACAATTCCTAAAGTCAATGGGAGAACAGTGACAAAAAAGACAGCCACGTCATCAGGTTTGCCAAGTGTCAGGCCAAGTGTCCCAGGACGGAGTCCAGTTGCAGCAAGGAGAAATGCTCAAAATGTAAGCGATTTAAACCTCTTTAAAAAAGGAAAAGGGATCTTTATCCATTTTCTTACTCATGTTAATTTCACAAGGAATTTGGTGAGTTGATCATGTATTTTATGTTCTCTGTCATCCCATTCAGTCCTCTAATAATAAAGTAGTGCTGTGACCAATGGTATCAAGAAAAAAGTAAGCATAAACTTGTTAATGATGATCAATTGCCCAGATGATAGGCTGGTTGAGGGTCAAAAGCCAAGATATTAATACCTGACCTGACATTAATCAAGTTACAAACTTCGTAAAATGACTAGAGGCAGGCTGGCACTGACCCCAACTTTATCTCTTTACATTAACTAAGGGGGCACCCTTTCTGCAATAGTGAATGTGAAATGCTGAGTGAATATAGTTAGTCCTTTAGAATTGGTGAGGGAACTTGATGGGTTGGCTAATAGTCTTCTTCATGCAGCTCGGGGAAGTTCTCTTTTGGCCTTGAACATGTATTCCCTGCATTTTAGAATTCCTAAGAATTCCTACTTTCCCAAACATGCAAATTTAAGTTAGAAAACTGTGAATTCTTGGGAATTTCTAAACAGGCTTGGGACAACAAGAAATTCAGAGAAATCTTATGTTGTTTAAGTAAGTGATTAAGTCTCTAAGTTAAAAAGTGAAGCATTCAGTGCTCTAATAGAATCTCTAGATAAACAGCAAAACAGTCAAACGAAACGCTAAAACACCGTAACAGCTTTTTTTTTCTCGCCGAAGCTCACAAGTAAACAAATTCAGCAGATGTTCCTGTTGAGAATTTTGTGGCATCTGCAAGGAGGGAAGGCTTGGTCTCCAGTCATGGGTGTCTCAATGCACAATTTGGATACAAATTTAAGCCTTGTCTCATTGTTTTGGTGTTTCGTTTTGGTGTTTTGTGGTTTGATAATGCCCTTTAGGGGACAACTACTGCTAATAATATTGTCTTAAAGCAGATAAAATTAAATCAAATCAGTGTTTTTTTGATGAGAGGGGATTAACGGGCGTACCCCAAGAACCTGTCAGAGCAGAGTATGGTCGAGAACTTGCTCCCTTGCTTACTGTATGGCTTGTGCAAAGAAAATGGGTCCTTTCACCACAATGACTGCACCATCCCTGCTCCATGAAGGATTTTGTAAATACCAGCCTTTCATGTTGGTCGGTGTTGTTTTTGACATTTTTCAGACAAAACCACCTGGAAGACTTGCGGCTGATAATGAAAGAGCAAAGCAAGGAAATGAAAACAAGAAGAAAGTTTCACACCTGAAAAATGTTGATTCTAAGTTAGCAAATCACATTATGGATGAAATTGTGGAAAGGTAATGCTTTTTAAGTTATCCAGGTGTAAGTAAAATGTTTAAAGCCAATAATAATTATTGGGATTGTGAGTACAGCCACATTATTATATTCAGTCCCCAACCAGGGTTTTCATTAATTTTTCAAGTGGAAGGGTACATGTACCTGATGTTGAGTTATAATCCAATGTACCCTGAGTTAAGAGCATCAAGGGGCTGATCAATCCATTTTTCTTCATTCTGGAGTGAAAATTTACCTTTTGCCATCGCTTGTTACAGTAAGGACACTTAAACCGTGAACACTTGACATTTTTGTGTACATTGTTTTTTTCGACGACGAGGAAATATATGGTCTTCTTATGATGTATAGTGTTACTTGTATAGCATTTTGTAAGTGTAAAAACATTCAATACTCTTGTCAAAAGGACGAGCCCACATTCTATAGTCACTAAAAAAATGTACAAAAAATATCAATTGTTCATGGTTCGAGTGTCCTCACTGTAATTTACTGACTTAATGAATATCTTTGTTTGCTCACCATGATAACAACACTAACGTTCTTCCAAACATGCGGTTTGTCACTTTCGAAAGTTGTAAAAGATGTGTCCAAAAGTGCTTTTTTCAAAAAAAAATATACTTTATTTCAATGATCTGATGAGAGATAATTGTGCAAAAAAGGTTTTTGAAGATGATACTCAATAATAAGGTAAGAATTAATTTATTTTAGGCAAATTGCTGGTACTCGGGTCCAGACTTCTAATGTAAACCCTGCCCTACTTTAAGGAAGTATTAATAATATATGAAGCTCTTATGCCTAATTAAGTCAAAACTTTGACACTTTGTGTTGTCTGCAAATTACAATGCAACTTTAGTAGAATGCATGTACATGATCAGTTTGTCAATGATTTGCGTTAACTTGTTAATTTCAATTTACAGTGTCCCCGATTAGTGCTCTACAGCGCTAGAAGATTAGACACTTAAATAAAGTTCCTTACGTTACCTTACTATCACAACACTAACAAAATTTATTAATTTATTCTCTAATTATGTTAACCCAAATTATTTGATTACATCAATTTGACAAACTAATAATAACAGTTATTATGAAACCGATCAGTATGTAGGACAATTCCCACAGTACTTTCCTGAGCAACAAAAGAAAATCTCATATCTTTTTGTTTTCCAGTGGGGCCCCGGTACACTTTGAAGACATAGGTAAGTTTGTAAAAGAAGAGCCCCAGGAAAAAAAAGTCCTGTGTGTTGAGGTCTTTCAAGATTATAGGAATATTTGGTGCAGCAAAGAGCTACAATAGGTTATAGAGTGGCTTATCTCAAGTTGTGAGAAGGAAATAATAAATGTTGACTTCAAGACGATGGAATAACGAGGGAATTTATTTTGTGGCCTTAATGTAATTTTCATCAAATTGCATGAACTAAGTAAATAGGATATAATTACATGTAGATTGGACATTTTAGCACATAATTTTACTAAAGTGGAATTTGATGGTGGAAATCAGGAACCATTTTCACAATATATGGCAAAAAATTACAAAAGTTAGCCAGGATGTGTTTTCTGACAACAGCCATTATCATGAATTGTGAGCTAGTTCTGCCTTTGTATTGTCTGTAAATGTCCTTATTTGAGGCTTCTTGGTCTAATGATGATGGGTCCCAGGACTTTTGTTTTCCCAGACAATGCAAAAAGCCTTGCAAAGAGTTCCATTGAAAACTTTCACTAACATTGGAAGTATCCAATAAACATAGTTAAAAACCAATTTTCTCTCTATGGTTTCAATAATTCCTCTATGTTGCATTTTTTAGTTGCTAAAAATGTTTGAATGGTATTTTGTCATTTTTTCATTTACAAAGCGGGTGCAGAGAATGCCAAGAAACTTCTTCAGGAAATTGTCATCCTACCATACTTAAGGCCTGAGGTAGTCTTGCTATTTCACTGCTCTTTGATTACAATAATTGAACTATAGCTCTACTTGGGTAAAAACTGTTCCTTCCCCAGTCATTCTTTTCCAATTTTATTCATTAGACTCATTTACATCCACTATTATAATGTTTGAATTAATTTTACTTAGTGTGAAGTAGTTGAATGTATATCTTAGTGGCTTATGGGCAGCTAAATGTTTGTTAAAGGATCTTCCAAACCTGCTAAAAAATTTTTTGGAAATGATACAATCAGTATTTTAAAGTCAAGAGAGAATTATGGATCTAGTCTGGTGATATTCCAAGGATCATGCAGGAGTGCAAACAAATGAACAGATCTTATATAACTAATCATGAAAAGAATCCTTCAATAATATCTATTCAATAATATATATAACAATAATAATTTATTACTGTTATTATTTTAGAGGATACTGAAATATCTTCCTTCTAAAACCTGAAACTCCTTTGTCTTTTTTCTGTGCAGCTTTTCACTGGCTTGAGGGCACCAGCTCGTGGCCTCCTTCTCTTTGGTCCTCCAGGAAATGGCAAAACTATGTTGGTAAGTCACTTGTACAAAACCTGTGAGATATCGGGTTCTTTGATGGCGCAGTGGTGGGAGCACTCGCCTCCCACCAATGTGGCCGAGGTTCTATTCCCGGACCAGACGCCATAAGTGGGTTGAGTTTGTGTTGGTTCTCTTCTCTGCTTCGAGGGTTTTTCTCCGGGTTCTCCGGTTTTCCCCCCTCAGCAAAAACCAGCATACAGCCGATTCCAGCTGGCTGTAAGCTGTGCGCCAAGGTCACACATGGACCGTATAGCGGCTGCCAGAGGCGCCATTGTATGCTTTCGGTTCGACCTTGTTGAGCTGCGTCATAGCTGTACTTTGCGACGGCGATTAACAGCGACAATTATTATCATTATTATTATTATTACAATTATTAATTATTAATTGTTATTATTATTTAAATTATTATTATTATTATTATTATTATTATTATTATAATTATTGAAGTTCATTAGTGCTTTGTTTTGTTTTTTCAGGCAAAAGCTGTGGCTAGTGAATCCAAAGCAACTTTCTTCAATATAAGTGCTGCGACACTCACTTCTAAATGGGTAAGGCAACTTTTGTACCATTACACTTAACATGCGTTCAAACTTCAACCCATAAAAGTCCAACCTCTGAAAAGTAACATATTTGCAGCCATTTAGAAATCCTGGAAGTGACATGTCTTCATTACGCTTTGCTGACAATAATGAGACCATTTTATAGTCTAGTGAAATTGGCACATGGATTTTGAAAGCTAAGCCACTTATGTAACTAGAACTTGGGAAGAGGTTATAATATTACGGTATTAACTTTATATCCACAAAACGGTGTGCAGTTGTTTCCGAATGAGTGAGACTCATTTTGTACCATACATTGTACATGTAGGACAAGGATATACTTCGTTAGAGGATAACTTTGTCAAAAATATGATTGAAACTGCTCTGTCCTCTTTTCTGTTTGTAGGTTGGTGAGGGTGAGAAACTTGTCCGTGCTTTGTTTGCTGTTGCAAGAGAGCTTCAACCAAGTATTATATTTATTGGTGAGCAAGATATCCTTAACCACTTCCTATTCTGTAAAAGCTGAGGTACTGTAAATTTGCACTGATTACACACCTGTGCACGGGGGAGGGTGGGTTGTTTGGGAAACAGTTTTAACCTCATAATATTCCTAGGAAGAAGAGGGGCTGAGATATTTTTTCCCTTGCACCATCAGAGCACGGAGAAATTTCCAATTTCAAATTGACCAGGAACATTATTATAGTTAAATAGAGGTGACTGGGGAATATTATTATTATTATTATTATTATTATTATTATTATTATTATTGTATATATTTTTTCAAGATGCCTTAAGGATTGTATTAAAGAGGTCAACGGAAGTCTAGTAGCTGTGCACTGTCTGGCTCTCTTGCATGAAGTCCCACTGGTGCTATATTCTTACTACTTGTTATTTACATTTCTGCTAAATATGTGTTTTAGATGAAGTGGACTCGTTGCTTTGTGAGAGAAAAGAAGGAGAGCAGGATCACAGCAGAAGAATGAAAACAGAGTTCTTAGTTTCTTTCGATGGGGTAGGGAGAAATTGTAATCACTGTTGATTATAATAATGGCAATAATGATAATAATAACGACAGTAACAATAGTAATGATAACTTGATTTAAATCTTAAGGTTATATAGAGGGGTTTTCAAATGAGTGTCGTAAAACTAATACCAATTGAAAGTAATTACTTCGACCAATCACAGCAGGTGCCAACAACGCAACGAACCAATCCAAATTCGTAGCAATTCCATGTAAATTGGTCAAAGCGCGGGAAAAATCGCGCGTGCAAGTCGCGATTGGTTTTGGGTTTCCCTCTCATTGGTTGATAAACTGGCGCGAGACTTGTAAGCCAATCACTGAGCGTAGCAATCGTAATCGCGTAATTACTTTCGACAGTCATTTGAAAACCGCTCTAGCTGAGACCATTTGATAAAACTCAATAATCATGATTGGACTAGCAATTGCTTGACTAATAATATTGGGGATACTACACACTTTTGTCCAGGATCAACCCCAATTAATTGCACATGCAATTTTTGACATCCAACACGAAGCCTTTGATACCTAAATCAACTCAAGTAAGATAAAATAATAATTATTAAATTCTCGACCTCGGATAATGCAATTCTCGTGCTCTGATTGGCTCACTCAATCTCGGTTATCAGCTCATATACCTTATTTTGACCTAATATGTTAAATGATTGCATTTAGCGTTTCTAAACTAAAAATTTTTGCGCCACAACCGAAATTTCTCGTGGTATAAAGCAAAAAAAAAGGTTTCCTGGAAAGTTTGGATCAATTTCGAAGCTTAGAAGTACGAGAAAAGGTAAGAAATGTTTTTGTGATGAGCCTGCGTCTGTCTGACCACTAGGTATTACACAAAATCGCAGCTCCATCAAGTTTCTCGATTTCACTAGGATTTTCTCCCTTTTTTTACGCGCCTCGTTGGATATTTACCATCTCGTATCCATCGCGCGCTCATGGAATAATTGTTAATTATTAGACCAAACAAAGTGAAGTGTTTGTTTTTGACGAAAGGGAAGAAAAACTTTCTTTAGCAGAGTAGAGAACGAACAAACTAAACCAACATGTGACGTTGAGTCCAGGAATGGAACCTTGGCCACAATTTGGTGGAAGGCATGTGGTTTTATTAAGGTGCACTAACCCATCTACCCTTGTATCTCTGGTAGCTGATATTTGATAAAAATTTGTACTATCGATGTGATAGGTGATTGCTGATCCTAATGAGAGAATATTGGTAATGGGAGCCACAAACAGACCACAAGAACTCGACGATGCCGCACTTAGGTATGTCCTTTGTGTAAAAATGTTGGGGAACTTGCGCAACGGCTCCATTTTTGCCCTTTGATTGACTTACTCTGCCTTGTTGATCTGCTGAAACCATATTGCAAAGATAGTAAGGTAATGTACAGGACAGATGATGCCTTGTGTTATTCTATCTCGGTAATGATGTTTGTTTGATATGTGTTTAACTTACAGGCGATTTGTAAAGAGGGTTTACGTACCCTTGCCCGACAAAGAGGTATGAACTCATTATTTTTTAAGTATTCATTCAGAACAATGGTTTTACTTATTCATTTAGGGCGCGTTCGATTGACCCTATTCCGGAATAAGAATACGTGGAGTGGTGATTAAAACGGTATGTTTGGCGCGTTTCGAAGCAGCAAGGATAATAAAAATATGTTTAAAATAGAATTTTAGCAGATGTTTGACAATTTTAATGTGAATCTCTGTAAAAACGAAGGATTTCCAACTGATATTCCATGTATTCCTATTCCGGATTACGGTCAATCGAACGCACCCTTACTGAAGAGCTGTTTAGCTCAAGGGACGAAAACAGAAACACAAGAAACATACGCATGCTCAGTGGCACTTTTATGATTGGCACCCTTTGTTAGAACAATGGCGGCATTTTACCTGACACCTGTTTATTTTACCGCAAAACCTGGTTTAAAAATAGACACTTTTCTGACCCTGATGGGGACAAGGCCAATTTGGGTAAACCATACTCTTGGGTGAGAGACTACGCTATAGATCAAAAACGAGAAAAGAGATTTTTTCCTTTTAATTTTTACCCTCATTTCACTTGAAATAAGTCATTATGCAACTTAAGCGAAATTTGGTCCAATTTCGAAAAATGAGAAAATAACTGGTATTTCTTGATGCCAGTTTCGGGAATCGAACCCAGGACACATGAGAAGATGATGAGCGCTTTCGACGCCGCCGCGCCGAGCCTACAAAGTACATTCCAACGTCAATTATAAAAATCATCATTCAGTAATGAAATATATATGGGTTGATTATTGTGTTTAGGCTGGATGTGAATTCAGTAGTGATTTCACTTTTCTTATGTTTCCAGACCAGAAAAGTCCTTTTGTCTAAACTTTTAGTTAAGAATCACAATCCACTGAACACCACTGAAATGGAAACGCTGGCGAGGTACAGTGACGATTTTTATGTGAAAATGAATTAAAGAGAAACTAACTTGCATAACGTGGAACGTCGGGCCAATTCAGAGTTTCTCGGTGTAGCTTCTTTTTTGAAATCTGCATTAAGGACAGTTCCTACTATTGTTATTACGCATACGTTCTGCGCATCTCGAAATACTCGGATTTCCTATGGGTAGTGCTTATTAATACAGGAATATTTTTACGCGGTTCAAAACTATGCGGAGAAGTAGAAGTAAGCAAGTGTTCTTGGTATCCAAAAAGAAAATTGGGGGTAACCACGCATTTTTCAGAGATAATTAAGCTTTAATTTGGAAAAGAACGCCATACATTGCTTTGTATTTAAAAGCTTTTTCCAAATATTGTTAATTTTTAATTATCTTCGAAAAATGCGTGGTTACCCCCAAATTTCTTTTGGGATTTCAATAACACTTGTTAAGGTCTGCTTTTTCCGCATATTCAGTAAACCGCGCAAAAATACCTTTGAATTAGTAGGCACCGTCCTTAATTGCTAAGTGTGAAACGGTGAAACCTTAAAGTAAACTTTGGGTTAAGCGACAAAAAGACAGTTTTAAATGTAGTGGGCCGTTCAGCAAAAATCGAGGCACGAAGTCCGCTTACTCGATGCCTCGCAAGTTAGTTTAGTTTAAACTACAAAAATTTGGTTTTATCAACGGAGCTGATAATGTAAATTGGCCACCGTACAGAGATTCTAAAAGCTGACGTTTCGAGCGTTAGCCCTTCGTCAGAGCGAATCGAGGGATTATGGGTTACGTGTAGTTTTTATAGTAGAGTAGGAGCTACGCTATTGGTGGTAACATGGCAACGTGAAAAATAGGAATATATTAGTTAAATGAAAAGCGTTCGTTAATACCGTGAGGATTAAGGGTGCCGATTTGAAAGATGAATTTTTGTTCCAGATTCTTGCGGCTTTCCGTCGTGCCTAGATGTAGGGAAAGGCCGCAGATAGCCATGTGTTTTTTGGATTGGTTAGGCAGATTAAAATGGCGAGCGACTGGCTTGGATGCATCCTTGTCATTCTTCTCAACATCGCGAAGGTGTTCGCGGAATCGGTCACCTAGTCGTCTACCTGTCTCACCAATGTATAATTTATTGCATAACGTGCAGGTTATGCAATAAATGACATTTGCGGAGGTACATGTGACACGATCGGTGATCTTAACAGATCGCTTAGGTCCCGATATCTTGCTAGTGTTAACAATGAAAAGACAAGTTTTGCATCGTGAGCGCGCGCATTTGAAAGTGCCGGGTTGCTCGTTAGTTTTGAGCGCGCTTCTAACTAAAAAGTTGCCTACGTTTTTGTCGCGTTTGAATGAAATAAGTGGAGGTTGCGAAAAGATTCTACCAGTCTCGGGATCATTTTGGAGTAATTTAAAATTACTAAGAATGATGCTTTTGACTGCGTGATTATGAGGATGGAAAGTGAGGGTGAATGGAATTCTGTCATTCTTATCTTTTTGTGACGTTTGTAGTGATGACTGTCGATCAAATTGTTGGGCGCGATGATGGCCCGCTTTGACCACAGAGACAGGATAGCCACGTTTTTCGAAGAACTGGCACATCTCCTCTGATTTGCTGGAAAAATCGGAGTCATCACTACATAGACGTCGAAGTCTAGTTTAAACTACTTCAAGTTAGTTTGATTGTCCTTGGCGATTGCTCCTTCTTGTTTTAAGTTTTATTTCGTGAGAGTAGCATCCTGTAGATCCAGCTAACGTGAAAACCTGGATACATTAAACGTAAATGGAAGTTTCTGAAAAATATTTAAAATGGTTATTGTAGACAAACGGAAGGCTATTCTGGAAGTGACCTTACAGCTCTCGCTCGAGATGCAGCACTTGGACCAATCAGAGGTAAGAGAAGCTTAAGTGGAGGCTCGTAACGGTAATGTGTGTTACCTTGCGTTGCGTGACTTAGAATCTTAGTCAATGACAGTGTGAGTGATACGTGTTGGTTGGTTCTTTTTGTTTTTAGACCTTCGTCCAGATCAAATACAGTCTGTGGATGCAGCTAAGGTAGGGCAATAATGTAGCTTCCTTCACAACATTTTTTTTCATGTCGCCTAAAGCGTAATTGGAGAGCTGAAGAACAAGGACGAGAACGCCGAAAAATAATAGGAAAGGAAATGAACTTTTGGAGAACTAATTGGGGACATTGTAAACTGAAATCAAATCAAATCAAATGTTGGTTTTTGAGGAGAGGGGAAAACCGGAGTAGCGAAAATAAAGCGGAGTAGCGGTGGGTGGCGAAAACACAACCTACATATGACGCCGAGTCTAGAAATCGAACCCGGGCCACATTGGTGGGTGGCGAGTGCTCTCACCACTGCGCCATCCCTGCGGTGGATAGACTTTCTAACTCTAACCAAGTTGTAATTCAAAATCCTGCTCGACAAATATCGCGGATGGTCGGTTGTCCACCGTACATTCTGGTGCGATGCTGCGTCGAGAGCTGACGACGACGATGTTACAGAGATCAACTCTAATAAAATGCTGGCAACAACGTGGCAGGATTTTTCATCAATTTCTAAACCTGTAACAGGTTGCGACTTCGAAACATGAGATACAAATCGTTCGATGGGAGAATTGGGTCGTGTGACATCGTAATAATTCAGAATTTACCGTAAATTTTAAGTTGAAATAACTCTGCTCACTTAAGAATCGTTTGTTTCTTTTAGGTTCGAGAAATTCAGTTCAGTGACTTCAGAAACTCTTTGAAAGTTGTTCGACCGAGTCTTTCTCCACATTCATTGAGGTTTTTCGAGGACTGGAACAGACAATATGGTAGCAGTGCTTAGGAAATCCGGTCAGCGGGTCTCCAGAAACCCATTGCCCCTGCATGCGCTTACAGAATGTGAGCTAATAAAGCATCCTTTACTCGGATACGGTGCGGGTGTATCCGAGCTTCGCCTTACCCCAACTTAGTTGGTATAAATGATGTCGCCTGATTAAGGAGAATAAACTTTTGAAAATATGAGCAACTTGATGATGTGAGAGTTTTGTAAGGGTAGAGGTGAGAAAGTTGTGTAATTGAAAATTACTCATTAAAATGTTTAAAAGAAGAGGATAAAAAAGACAAGAAGCAACTCCTAATTTAGATAAAGTGACTCAAGGAGAGAAGTTACTTATTTATTGTGAACAGTGTCCGATATAGGATGTAAAGGTAGTCCGTGAAATGGGATGGGTCTTATCAACTGAGAGTCTTAGCGCACAAGCGTTTTTCAGCGAGGGACGACAACTGTCACGCGTCTTCCCTTCGAACTTGTCTTGGCGCAACCATTTTGATTCTACTAAGAGTCTTTACTCTGTTTTAAAAATAGGAGCATTAACCTGGAAACAATACTAACCAAAACGACAACGAGTTTATTGTAAATGTATTATTTTCAATTCTTTAAGGTGATTCCCTGGTTTTGCATTGCGCAACCCTACTGCGCATAAGTTATTGCGTCATTGGCGCGCGCATTTTGCGCACATTGATAAAATGGCGGATGTTCATTGACGCCCAGCTAAATCTGTCAAGGAATGGCTATTTTCTCCTGAACGAGCACGGTGACACCCCCTTTTTAATGGTGTTATGTACTCGTAATAGGTACACGGAAAACATATTTTAAGGAGAAAAAAGGTTGGATAGTAGAAGTTGCAGTATTTATATAAAATGACATGAAACTGCATTTGGAGCCAGACATTGGGTGTGATGTAGCGGTCCAATTTTCTTACATTTTTTTGCAAGATCGATCAATTTGAAATCATTTTACTGAAAGATTTTAGCCCGGACAAACAAGAAGGCTCAAGTTTTCAGTAATATTCAGTTGCTTTTGCTAAAAATGTAAGAAAAATTTTTCCGGTTGATCAAGTTTCGAAAGCTTCTCGCGTAATTCGCTGAAAAATACTTAGAACAAAGGGCATGCAGCGCGAAAACAAGCATGGTGACCCCATCTTTTTATTGCATTTTTTCAATGTTCTGTGCTTGAATATCAATTGTGCCAACTTTGACAAATATCTGGATAGTACGTCGTTTTCAAGGGAATTACCTTAAAACACCATTTTCGTCACTGGGACGAGTATGAAATAGAAGCTAATGCGGGGAACAAGCCAGCCTTCAAAACAACAAGCACTGTTAAGGTGCTGGTGAGGCACTTCATTTGGTTAGAAGGAGATTGATTTCGAAAACCCCCCACAGTCAATGGTACAAACACAAAGCTTGTTAGGGAGGGGTATGCAGGGAGGGGACTAAAACAGTCCTACCCCAGTGGTGAGCTTGAGGAAAGACGAGACTGACCCGCAACGTTTCAGGTTAAAACTTACCGACGTTAAACGAAAATGTGACACCGAATCGCCAATTATTACCTGGATAAACCTAGTCGTTTTATCTTGCAATTCATACTTGGTCCAGTACGTAAACCACCTCCCCAGAATACTAATCCTGACTTCAAACCACAGCTCAGATACTCTACTTACATCAACTAGTAGTAATCTCGAATTTTTGAAGGGCGTTCGACAGTAGCCTTGGAAGCAAAGGAAAAGGTTACAGGGAAAGTAACAATCTTATAGGAACTAATTAGTACGAGGTGCGCGATCGTCATTTGCGCGTATGACGTATCAAAAAAGCAAACGTACGAAAAAACGAAAATTTGCCAAAGCTCAACCTATGCACAGGATACCCAAGATTAGAGCTGTCGAACGCAATCAGTTAATGAATTATGCACTTTACTGCATTCCTCTGAGGTGTTCAACTCGAATAAACATCGAATAACTATATGATGATTTGTACCGAGGACGTGCGAATTTGGGAAAGATGATCGAAATTCTTATTCACTTGAAATGAAGTCCTTTTTTAGCTGTAATTCGGATGTGATTACAATTTGTGATTTTCGGAGAATAAGACATTGGTTGTCTTCAACGTAGTCAGCAATATGAAATAAACGGAGACATTTTGGGTTGCTTCGCTAAGAGGAACAACACTTGGCGGGAAGAGAAAAAGAGAAAATATAATATGGGAATTGCAGGTTGTTCGAAACCAGCTTATGAAATACGAGCATTTATTGACTTGTTATTAGTAAGTGTTCTTTGTTTCAATAAAAATGACCAATGATAAAATGGCTACCAAAGGATCGAAAGCAAGAGAATACTTGGGCTAAGCTTAAGGTTAAATGCAATTACTTTTGACGAAAAGAATCACCAACAAAAGAAGCATTTGTCTGGAGTCGTCGTGACGTCATATGAAGAGGTGGCTCCTCTTATACCCCAGGCAGCCCACGCAGCCACAGTCTATTAAAGCAATAAGGAAGAAAGACTTCACTTTCGAACTGACCAAGGAGGTCCACATTTACTTTTAAAATTGCTTGAGCAGACTTTACAGTCATATCAGTTAAAGTGCGCATTGCTAGATTGCAAAGAGAGCAAAAATATCTTCCGACATCAGCTTGTGGCACGAAATAACCCACCTGGATATCAGATGACACTGAGTCCTTTGACCTCTTTTAAAATAAAATAGCTTGTGGCAACAACTACAACCTTCATTGCTTTCACACATTTGCTTTTCCTGTAAGCACTAATTTCGCGTTGCTGTATTCGCGGGCGAAAAGCGGAAAAAGGTAAGTCGCAATGGCTGTAAACCAGAAAATGAAACGGTCAAGTTTCACTTAAAGAAGTTAAAATACAGATCGAAGACCATGATAGAAACTTCAGCAGTGACTTTCACAAAAACTTGGGACCGTAGATAATTTGGAAATCAATGTTACTAGAAAAAGCGAGGCTAAGAAGGTAGAAATCGCATAAATGTAGGATAACGATATCCACAAATTTATTCAGGCACAAGGCATGCTATCAGTGAAAAGTTTGATTTACGAAAACACATGGCTGACCTCTTCGCACGATGAGTTTTCAGCCGTTTGAAGTCTTTTTGGCATAAACTCTCTGTGTCTTGGGCTTTTCAGCGTAAAATTGCAGGTGTTCACTAAAAGGCTCTTTGCCAGTCTTGGCTTCTATTGCGATCTTTTTGTTTCTTCACCGTGCAAAGTAAAATCCCGACTATGTCTGGGCTGCAGCCTGCAAGGTTATATTAGAAGAGACAATGGAAAAAATTTGCCCCTTAGGTCTCATTTTACGATGTTCTCAAGCTCGAAATATCAAGTTTGTACACCTACTGAGTCCTAACTGAATCCCTCAGTTAATAGTCTTAAAAGACTTTACTGGTAAGAATTTCGTTATTGTACGGTTTGCCGCGCGATCGTCTGGCTTCAGTACTTAATGCTTTCTTTTAATAACAAAAAGAAAGATGAAGGCATGATTACGGATCTCTGCTGTACAGTTTCTGCATTCACACAGTGGCCGTTTTCCAAGCGCTATCTTTGTGAAGAAACGTACTAGTATCTCCATTCTTTTTCCATTTTCAGATCTCTTTTAATATATTCATTCATGTGCCATAAAGTACGGCTAAAATAACAGATTGGCAATTGAAGTTAACTAACGTATTTTCTTCCATCACGCAAACGTATTTCACCTCTTCAACTTTTATCTACAATCCTAGACAAAACTGTTGGGAAGGTTAGCACTTTTGAAGTCTTCATTGCTTCTCTCCTAGGGGGGAGGGGGGGGGGGGGGGAGGGGGCTATGTAAGAGAAAGTGAAACTATTTCTTTTGAGCTTTAAGAGAAGCAGGTTGAAATACAGCTCTGGTGTGGTCATTTACATAACCTTCCCAACTACTTTTGTGTATGATTGTAGATTAACTCGAAGATTTCTTTCACTCTCCCTTTACGTACGTTTTCACGTAAATTGTGCAGCTGTTGTCTTTCATTTGTACGTTTCATCCTTTTTCCTCCTTTTCAATCGTTCGTTAATTAGCAAGAATAAACTTTTCTTGTATGTCCACATCAGTGCCGAATTCAACTGACCCACGGCCTTTACGTTAACGCCTATTTCCTCCGTATTTTTTTTTTTTTTTCATAATTTATTTACATACTAAATGATATAATTATTAAGCCTTGGAGAAAAAGAAGAAAGCCATGATTAGGATATACCTGATCTCAATTTGCTATTGCTATAATATGTCGCTCTGCCTTAACGTTCCATAGCGCAACCCAAAGTAATTGTAGGCAACACTGTATTGTGTTGTATTGTTTTTATGTCATGAATTGTCTTTTCTATCAACGCAGAATAAAGTCATCAGAGATCGAATTGAGATCCAAGTCTGTTCTCGTCTCTATTTAATGTTCTATATTTTAATGGCGTAGTGGAAAATTTCCCTCCCTTTCCAGGACTGCCCATATTGGCTCGTATTTTTCACATATTATTTTATAACTCAACATTTTCATTACTTCTCGCGTACATTAAGATGAAGATGGCACAATCCTGGTTCAGATTCTAATTCGACAGCCGGTTTGTTTTCGATGATCTCTTCTCAAAAGTTGACCGCTCCGCTTCGCTTCGTAGACGCGAAACTAGCCGCGTCTTTCAAGTTTCGTTCCTAAACTCGTAATGTTCGTTTGAATTATTACAGTTTCCACACAGCTACAACAATGCTGTGAATATCACGGGCACTGTATTGTATTAATGTTTTTACTTTTTTACAGCCAACTTGGGTTTCTCGAGAAGACGGAATCTCTTTGAAAGTTGGAGATGACTTTCTTATTCAGTTGTAAAAGCCTGTGTAGAGTCTTCTTGGTGAGTTTATAACTGAGATCGCTTTTCATAAATTCGGGAATTATTCTACACATGAACTGCAGGTGAAAACTCATCAAAGGTATCATTGAAAGGGGTCTTGTCATCGTTTTCCATTAGTTAAGTCCAAAATTGTTGTTATCTTATCGATTGGTGCTCTGTCATATATAAGGTGATCCTTGTTAACGTCATTGGTATTTAAATTGCTACTTTGATCAAATTTTTACCCCTCGAATTTTTAAGTTTATTGCATAGAATTTAAGGAAAGATTAAATTAAGTTTGAAAATTGTGTAAAATATGCAAATGAGAGGACTGATGACGCCATTCACTCAACAAGTATATAAATAAAGCTATGGCGGTTAATTTTCAGAAGAAAGCAAGGTTAATAGTTCTACAGGCAACACACCTACGGCTATAAAGAATTGGTTCCCATGGCAACTCACTCTCTTCCAGTCCCCTCTAACCTGATTACAATATTTTTGGTGATCTTAAAGTAGAAAAACATTTAACGAGGCCGTAAACTCGACCTAACATATTCAAACGTTTGCAGGCTCACGCGGCTGAGCCACCGTTGGCAATAGAACGCCAAGGGGTGCCAGCAAAGCCTTTAGCATCAGGGAGGTCTGGAACCCAGTATGTTGCCATGGTAACAAAACTGACATGCCCATATTGTGGAGCACATCTACGAGAATCTTACTGCAACGAATCAAGTATTTCTGATACAAATTGGCCAAGATATCTTGTTTTAATCAGATGGGATCAAAATTTGGTTGAGTTTATGACGTCATCACTTGGCTAATTTGCATAGTTTAAAAACTTGAATTTCTCGGGAACAGTTAATAACAGCAATTAACATTATTAATAGGTTAATAGTTTAAAAACTTGAATTTCTCGGGAACAAAAAAGCATTCTTCTACTCGTACAGACTACATGTTTATGTCGTAAAATGACTTAGATAGGAAAGGTGAAAATGTCGTCATAGTAGTCACATGCAGAGGTTATCATGCTCTTTACGAGTTGAAGTCAAGAGATAAAATAACGTGTTTAATTAACTTAGTTAAATTCCCTGTTTTAAATCATTTAGCGTTGATAACGAGCAAGATATTAGCCATCAAAAATTTATAAATTCATGGGTGGCAAAAGCGCTATTGATCCAATACATTCTTTGTAAAATTTCGAATTTTTAAAGCATCATTGCTCACAGATAATCGCTGATTTCTAATCGATCGAGTGGTTATTTTCCATGGGAGGAAGACATAATCTTTCAAACACTGGGCTATTCAGTAAAGTGCTTCCTCCCTCACACGCAATGACATCTCTGATAATTTCTCCCATGTAGATTCTACGTTTGTTTGTCGTAAAGACCTCCAGTCAAGACCAATCATCTTCGTTCCAAACGGTCCATGAACATCCTAAACCAATCAGCGCTGAGATAAGGGGTAACCTCCCCTCCTGGCTGAACGGGACAATGATCCGGAATGGGCCTGGTAAATTTGAGTGCGATAACACCTCTTTCAATCACTGGTTTGATGGTCAATCGCTTCTGCACCGCTTCCACATACAGGATGGACTCGTGAATTACAGTAACGCGTTTGTGCGAAGCAAATCTTACGCAGATTCCTTAAACCATGGACTAGCAAACCACTTAGAGTTCGGTACATTTTTGCCACCAGATCCTTGTTACAGCATCTTTGCTCGCTTCTACGCGCGATATTTCGGAAAAGAAGTTCCTATGGATAATACCAATATCAACATCATTAATATGAAGGGAAAAATGTTTGCAACGAGTGAAACTCAAATTACGTTTGAAATCAATCCCGAGACGCTCCAGACTTTGAACACAGTGGACATTACAAAACAGTTCCCAGGTAATAAGCCAAACACATATTGATTATTCATTTCAATCGATTGAAATTTTCTTTGAGTCGTAAAATTCTTCTTCAGATTGGGACAGACGGTAGGGCTGTCTGAGTCGGGAGGGCCTTTTTGCATTCCACACGGGTCCCGGGGTTGCGTAGAGTTTGTTGCCGGGTTCTCTCTCTACTTTGCTCTGGAAATGTTTTCCCTTGTCTTCCTGTTTACCCTCAAAGACAGCGTTCTTTGCGTTGATCTGCAGTCTCCCTCACAAGAATAGCCTGCGTGGCAGGCGTTCGAATGGGAAGGGAAAGGAAGAACCGGCGGGAGAACGAGGAGGCCTTCCACGCAGGCTACCACAAGAAGTACAGATGTGTTCGGCCATTAAAGACATTGGATATTAAATAACGACAGTTCATAGAGCCGTTGCTCAAAGCCTTCTGATCCAGCAGCCATACATGTTTGCTATTCCAATAAGTGCCCTTTCAGTTTGTAAATTCAACTCGTTCACGCGTCAATCACCAGAACTTTTGCATGATACCAACTCTAATGCCCTGAAGACAACAGACAGCGCTTATTCAGTTCGTGTTATAGTTTTCTCCTGAAGGTACAGGAGCGGAGATAACGTAAAACATAAGAAACAAAAGACAGAAAACAAAGCAACTCCAAATAAAGACTAATCCCAAGTGACCAAAAGTACAATGCTTTCCTTTACTTACTGATGGTGGCCCAATAGAAAAAAATTCTTATTTAACCTTGTTCCTTACATTAGCTGCGAAGTTTTTCCTTGCTTCTACTGCCATTTTTAATTTCCAACAAGAATTTACATCACGCGAACATGGATCTTTTTTGGTCACAGGGACCTTATTTGTGCATTGAAACGTAGTATGATGGCTCATAAGCAAGGATGCTGAAGCCGATCAGAATTGTACAGATCCAGTGCTGTCGTTTGCATCGAGCTATTTTGTATTTATTTTCCAACAGGTGGTGTCACCATTAACTCTGCACTGGCACATCCTCACTACACCTCTGACGGGTCTGTGATCAACCTCGCACTATCTTATGGACTACCCTCCAAATACAGAATCATTCACGTTCCATCCTCCACGGGAAAGCCAAGCGGAAACCCTTTTGAGGGAGGGAAAGTCATCTCAACCATTACTCCCTCTGGAGGACTTGGGTATGTTCATAGCTTCGCCTTAACAGAAAACTTCATTATCATTGCGGAAGGCCCTCTCAAGATTGATGTATGGCGAGTTCTTAGTCACAGAATCTTTGGCACAAGCCCGGCAGACTGGCTGTACTGGGACGCGAATCAACGAACACATTTCCACGTCATTGGTCGGCAAAATGGCAACCGTGTTGGTCTCTTCACCGCCGACCCTTTCCTTGTGTTTCACCACATAAACGCTTTTGAGAAAGATGGCAAGATTTATATTGATGCATCATGTTACCACAACGACTCAATTATTAGCCGAATGTCCTTGCGTATTTTGCGTAGCCCAGTACGACCAAGTCCGAAGACGTTTGAAATCCCAGAGGTTCGCCGTTATGAGCTCCCAATAAGTGAACTGAATGGTTTGGAAGAAGAGAAACCTCTTGAAAGGAAGGCGAATGATCTGGACTACACTCTACTGTTTTCAGGAATGGATTTACCGAGGATTAACTATGAGGAACACAATGGCAAAGAGTACAGGTATTGTTTGAAAGTATTCCACTGAAACGTGAATTCCTCAGTTCATACTTCGTCTTCTAGTTTTAAAACCCCCATGTTTATCATTATGTATAATTCATGTCTTTGACAGATTTGTGTACGGGATGGGGAACTCCGAAGCTCCTTCACTTAATCAACTATGTAAGTTGAACGTGGAGACCAAAGAGTATATCCTGTGGAAAGAGCCTGGTGGGTTTGTTTCTGAGCCATTGTTTGTGAAGAATCCTGATGGTAAAACTGAAGACGATGGGGTCGTGTTGTCAAGCGTAATCAACGTCATTGACAAGACCACCTCTCTGCTGATACTGGACGCGAAAGACTTCAGGGAGCTGGGGCGAGCTGTGATAAAAGGCATAACTCCAGCAAATTTCCATGGAACTTTTCACGAGATATAAACTAGCACATGACAATGATGTTATCTTTTGATTTTTTGTTTGAATAAAATTCGAAGTGAATGTTTTCTACCTGTCTACGCTGGCACAGTAGCTTTCCATTCGCTCAGAAGTTTGAGTTAAAAATTTCGATTGCTTCATTTGATGAATGAGACAGAAGTTTCGTTTTGACCGCTCGAAACCAATCACATCGTCGAGTGTTGCCCCAAAATATTCGGCAATTGTGCCCGGGGATTGAGCCAATGGGATAGGATTTCCGGTTGTTCCGGAACTTTAGGGTCACTTCTGGAGATAAACCCAAATTTCTGAATTTCTTCCCGGAATATTTCCGTTCCATTTCTTACCTGGCTTTTTTTTAATTTTTGGTCGAGAGGAAAGTCGACCCCCAATTTTATCGGTCAGTGTCGAGAATAACGAACCGTGGGCGGTTCAGATTAAGGTATAATTTTCCGGCTCTTTTTTCACAGACTCAGAAAGTTGAAACAATTATGGACCCCACAAGTACTTGCGATCGCAACCTCGTTCCCAGGGCTTGTTGCGATCGGATCCGACCAGAAAACCTAATAGACCAATTTCGATATATTAAAATTCAGTCATAAACAAAAGGCATCATCTCGAGGCTCAGGGGAATAAAGTCATACAAAGCCTTACATTTATTCCCCAGAGCCTCGAGTTGATGCCTTTTGTTTAGAACTGAATTTTAATATATCGAAATTGGTCTATTCTCGCAGCTGGCTTTAGAATCGAAGCCTTCTCTTGCAAGAAGCAAACTATCAATTTTCGTTAGCTTTCATTTGTATACATAGAATGCACGTAGCCAAGATATTTTCCCCAGTACAAATGAATATTGTTTGGTACTTTCCATGGACTTTCGCGGATGGCCGTGAAACTGGTTTGGAAGATTCAAGCTTAAGTAATGGAAGAGTTAATTGACCCTGTTCGCTTCGAGTTTGCACAAACTGTCAAGCGAAGATGTTCTTGTCTGTTGCATGACGACCTTCAAGAGAACCTCCACTGAAACAGGAAAATAACTTAAAACTACAGAACATAATGTTTACAATCAAAATCATTCAAAATAAATGAATTTCAAAAACGCTTGCTTTGGTTTTCAAATTTCCGGGCGTCGCCATCTTGAATAATTGAGACGTGTCACAGTTACCCTATTGGCCATTTTGAGGTTGCGCGGGAGAAAGGGTTATTGTTGAATTGCATTGTGGGGCTATTTTTGAGGACGCTTGCGCGGAGCAAGAACTCAAGTTGCAAGAAAGCAATATACCAAGAGCTGAGCTTTCTAAAGCAACAGAATATTGTACAATGGCAATTTTAAAACGATGGCTCGCTTGCCAAGGCACAAGATTGTCCGAAAAACGAACAGATTTGATCAAAAGGTCATTGAGATCGTGGTACATACTGCGTTTACATACTAACAAAATAAGATATACAGATTTAACCCAAAGTTAATTGTTACCATACAAGACTCTACGAAAGTCTTTTTGCTTTGCAGAGTAAACAACGCAGTAAACAACTAATAAGGGAAACCGTGACACGTCGCAATTTATTGAAGATGGCGGCGCTCGGGAAAATAAGTGATTCTAAAATTCATTATTTTTGATACAAACACTTTTTTGAAGAAAATTGTCGAACAAATTTGATTGCAAACATTATTGTGTTCCGTTTAAAAAAAATCATTAGTCGGACTGGAGGTTCCCTTTCAGTTCAGATCAACGACAGTGACAAAAGCACTTAATTATGAGCAATATTTTCATATTATTTCAACATCTTGCCACCTAAATTTAGTTACCGGATATTCGGTTACACGTGTTGGTTGACTGAAGTGGAAATAATATAAACTAGTTTACCTAAATGATAGAAATGCGACCGAGGGGAAGGCAGATGTTCAATTATGCTTGCGGTAATTTAACGACTGTTCGTCCGTGGAAATGAAGGGAGATTTTGATAGGTCTTGAGAAGGGAGGGTACCAAACGTGGACCTCCACTGGACCTCCTTCTGGACCCCACTTGAGAGAAGAAAGCAAAAAAAAAACAATAGATGGTTTTCACAGTGACGTCATCAAATTTTAAAAACCAAAATGGCAAGGTCTTCTGAATTTTTATCTGAAGGAAGTTGAGGATGACCTAGAAATATAATCTGTTTGCAATTTTTCAGTTCCGTGACGTCTTTCGTTTCGAAAATACGGCAATTGTCACCTTGCGTGACACCATGATACAAAGCTATTTGGTTGAAAAAAAAAAAACAAAAACAAAAAAAAAAAAAAAATAGTCTATCCCAATGAATTTCAGCAGCTTGAGCGTTTCAAGCACTTAATTATGAGCTTCAAGTACATTAGGTGTTTCAAGTACATTAATACATAAGTACATAAGTACATCAGTACATCAGTACATAAGTACATAAGTACATAAGTACATAAGTACATAAGTACATAAGTACATTAGTACATTAGGAGATGTGTTCATACACATGTATTTTATCTCATGAGCGAAAAGTCAGCCCTTTCATCGCAAAGTGAACTCCAGATGTTTTCGTTGATTAATGGCTGCAATATTGGTGGATCACATGGCATTTCCATACAAAACTCTATAAAGTTGCGTGAAACGCTTTGACAAATAACTCAGAAACGAAGAACCGCACAGACCACAGAATTGGAGAGGTGATAAAAAGATTTGTTTCCTACAACAATACAAGTTCTTGGCCTTTTTCATTGAACGATGCCAAATTTATTTTTTGTTGCGTGACAGTGAAACTATATAGTTTGAGGATACGAAAAGCAAAATGAAAAACAGATCACTTCTGCAAGATTAATTCCCCCATTCACGCATAACCACAATTCCTTGCACCTTTGACCACAATCCCTTTTGCTTCAAAGAAAAGTGTGTTGTTCTTCCGATTAGAGAGCTTGCCTCGTTCGTTCGCTTCAGGCTTACTCACTGCGGCAGCAAAAAACAAGGACCCTTTTGTTGAGATATTACACCAAGCCGGTCAATGGAACAGACCACATTACAGGGAATTCTATGCCCCATTGCTTGCGGATAGTCCGTGTGTGTTCTTTAACGTCCCCCAGAACATAAAAAGAGTTGTGAGTTGGGGTGGATGGTTTAGTTATCCGAGAAAACTTTAAAATTCTCATCATTTGGAGACGTGATGTTTCGACAAGGCTGTCGAAATGTCAGTCAATGTCACCAACACAGTCGTTCTTAGGACCTCGTCAAAATTAAGATCATCAAGTTCTGATACAACTCTGGGTTGGTTGTCCTGTTAAAGGGGCTAGGTCACGCAATTTTAGGCAATTTCAGCACTGATCGAATGGTCATAGAATTAACTAAAATATCAAAATAACTGTTCAAAACTATAGAAGAACTCTAACAAAACACAGGAAAGCCAAGAAGGGACATGGATGAACAAAACTTGAGAGGATTGAAATGGATTGAATATGGGTAAACTTGAAAAACGTCGGCCCACCTTTTTTCAAATTTATATCAGTCTATATCAAAATGTCATTTACAAAGCTGGAAAATCATTCACAGTTGTTATGTGGCCGTGATTTTGCAAATGAAAGACTCTTGCTCTGCCAATTTGACGTTTAGAGTTCATAATTAACAAAATTAAACAAAATTACCTAAAATAGCGTGACCTAGCCCCTTTAATGTTCAAGCATGCCGTATCTACTTTTGCTTTCCAAGGCCGAGATTAGTCTCTGAGTAACGCGAATCGAGGGGAACTGACTTTTGCACCAGCTAGCTAAAATAATATAAACTAAGGTCAGACGAAATCTGACAACCGGCGGAGGGGTTGGGATGCAATGCACATTCCGAATAGAGAGTAGGAGCTCACCATGGACCTCACAGTAAGTTTACTGTCAGGAGATAGCTTTTAGATCGGCTCTCGTTATTGGTCCTGAAAACAAAAGGCACCAAAAAATACAACGAAAACAATGGAGCCTAATCCTAAACGCAATGAATTTGCATCCTGTACTCGTCCAATGAAATTAGAGGTTGTTCAGAGTTGCGTTGTTACGTCAGATTTGG
Organism: Montipora capricornis; assembly: GCF_036669925.1. Lineage (NCBI taxonomy): Eukaryota > Metazoa > Cnidaria > Anthozoa > Scleractinia > Acroporidae > Montipora > Montipora capricornis. The sequence continues at coordinate 20,791,181 of NC_090894.1, read as the reverse complement.
AGACTCGATCCGTGGAATACCGTTGCGCTAGACATATATTCAAGCCGTGCATGCTGGGGAATAAATGACAGCATCAAATCAATCCTAGAGGACGCTATATCTCGGAAAATGGACACAATGAAGTCTCAGCAGTTCTCCAATACTGTGAAGTTCTCGTCCTTGTATTTTTCCGTTGCTGTTTGCTTCATAGCGTTAATTCACGTCGAAATTGAACTGCAAACTCATCGTCAAATGCTTCACAGCATGACTACTTACAGACAGGGAGATCACGAACTACGAGATGTGTTGACCAGTGAGAAAAACAACATTGCGACCCTTATTCAACGGATGAACAGTCTTGACTCAAGTAAAGGTTCGTAGAGTGTGCGTGAGCGTTATTAATCGTAATCGACAACAGAGCTGGTGCTGCCATTGACTACGCGGCTTGTTACAATTTCGTTTGCCTTCGACGAAGTGTATTCAACAATTTGTCTATACTATATCATTTTAATTTATTTTGAAAGGCAAAATCCTTTTAAAAGGAGACAGGCTACTGTGAGACATGAAACAGGAAGACTACTCCAGAGGATGAAATTTCAGCTTAATCATCCTAGCAATGCGTGCCATTGTTCGTTTCAGCCTTATTGTAACCTTGAATTGACCTTAGAATTACTTTTTCCTCTGCCAGACTTTTATTTTGATTCACACGTGCACGTAGCCACGAATTTCCTTATGAAGGAACTCTCCTCTTTTGTTCTTTTGATTTCAATGCTAGTAGTAAAGTGAGATCTGTGTAAGAGACAATTGGTCGACGCATTTTATAGCTTGACAAATTCTTCCCTGTAGGACTGGCTCACATTCGTCAAGCACGAGACTTGGAAAATTTAAAGAAAAAGTTAAATGGTAGCACACCAATAAGGTCTGACGACATAAGAGGACTTCTTCTCGCTTTGGGAAGGCTGGCGTGCCCTGCAAAATGCCCTCAAGGGGAAAGAGGAAAACGAGGAAAGCCTGGTCCACCAGGCAAACACGGACCTCCAGGCCCCCAAGGGCCGAAAGGGGACCGCGGTGTCCCGGGCAATCCTGGACCTCCAGGATCCAAAGGAGATGTAGGCCCTCAAGGACCCAGGGGCGATTCCAGTGAAGTTATCTTAGCCCCCTCTATTGTATCCCCTCCGGTTTCCAAGGCGGTGAACCAAACTGATACAGCCTTGTTTCAGTGCCTGGTTAATGGTATCCCCAAACCACAAGTCACGTGGCTGAAAGACAATTCCAGTCTACTTGCAGACAAACGAATAGTACAGACAGGTGGGGAACTGGCGATCACAAATGCAACGGAAAAAGATGAAGGAATTTACACGTGTATTGCCGAAAACATTTTTGGAATAAAGGCATCATCGGCTACACTAACTGTTCAAGGTACACTGTCTCATAATACTTTCTGTCGGAAAAGACATTTATTTTAGTGTCTAGTCTAATTGGGGACACTGTTAACTGAAATCAACAATTAACGCAGTTACAAATTAAGTTTATATAGTTAAGCAGCCCAAAGTAACTTTCGGGTTGACATAAAATTTGATCAAAATACGAAAATCTTGAGTTGTCCATGATTTGAGGAGAAGGAATGGCGCAGTGGTGACAGAACTCGCCCGAGTCCGACCAATGTGGCCGGTGCTCAATTCCCACACTTGGCGTCACATGTAAGTGGAGTTTGTTGAGTGGTTCTCTACTCTGCTCCGAGAGGTTTTTCTCCCCAGGGGTACTCCGGTTTTCCCCCGGCTCTTCTCAAAAAGACAACCTACCATTTGATTTCTGTGCAGTGTCCCCAATAGAGCGTTTTCACTCACGTGACAGGGACCGCGGAGAAGGAGAGGCTCGTAGGGCTATAGACCTACCATTTTTTTTGCTTGGGTTGATTTTGCATTGCTCGAGATGACATGAATAGTGTATGAATTTTACCTCTTGAAAGTAACAAAACGCGTCTTTCCTTTTATATGAGCTCACGAAAGTTTGTTCAGGAAAGCCGATCTTTTAACATTCAAACTGACTGTTAAGTTTAACAACTCAAATCCTCTCCGTTCTTGAGATACAGAGGGAATTGTGACAGCCGAAAATGGCCCGTAAAGTTTCGGGACTTTCGAGAAACAGGCCCTTGGTCTATTAGTACCCCTGTGCTAAATATAGCCGACACTTAATTATTATAAAAAAAGATCATTATTTCCTTTGCTTTGCCCGAGGGCTTTCGAAGTTACTCTCGGTTTTCCAAGCTGTTAACGATAAGTTCTGATTTCCTTCTATAAATGACTATTGTTTTCCCTTTCTTGGTTGTTTCAGTTGGTGCTATGATCACGGAAAAACCCTCTAACGTGATAGTTGAAGAGGGACAAACTGTGAGCCTTCTGTGCAAAGCCGCCGGTCAGCCGACACCTACGGTCTCGTGGGAGAAAGCGGCAAAGGATCAATTTATGGAATCCAGGATATCAGCAATCGGTGAAACATTGATCATACAGAGCGTGACAAAAGCTGACAGTGGAACGTACGTTTGCTCTGCAGAGAATATCGCAGGAGTGGATCATGCAGTCGCACAAGTGAAAGTGTTGAAAAGTCTTGAATTTGATCTTAAGCCTCCAGCGAAAGTTTCTGCGACAAAATACAGTAATTTGATTTTAAGCTGCTCCGCTCTGGGTTCACACCAGATAACATGGAAAAGAGTTGGCAAGAATCTTCCCCAAAATCATGTACTTCATCCAAATGGAACTTTGTTTCTGAAAAACGTCGGTGTAGTGGATTCTGGTACTTATAAGTGTGAGGCAAAAAACTTCCGACGCTCTATTGAGACTGCTTCGGTGGTTGCAGTACGTTACAATCCGACGTCTTGCAGCCAGATAAAATGGAGCAATACTGAGAGCTCCTCAAGTTATTATGAAATTGATCCTGATGGCGAAGGAGGTGTGACTCCCTTTCGTGTGTATTGTGACATGCATGACAAGGGAGGAGTCGGCCTTACGGTCATAAGTCACGACAGCGAGGGCAGGACTTATGTTGGCAATCTTCCTGGGTGTAGTGGTGTGGGATGTTATGGCAAAGACGTTAAATACAGCGGAGTAAGCACCTCTCAGCTAGCGGCTATCACTCGTGTCGCACAAAACTGTGAACAGTTCATTAAGTATGAATGCAACAACGATGTTCAATTTATTCAAGCGAGTTACGCTTGGTGGGTGTCACGTGACGGGATGAGAATGAGCTACTGGGGCGGTGCTACTGGCTATGACAGAATGTGCGCATGCGGAGTAACCAATTCTTGCTCCAATGGTGAGAACTGTAATTGTGATTACGGGAAAAGAGAAAGTGGATGGAGACAGGACAGTGGTCTACTGACAGACAAATCTACACTTCCAGTGTCACAGATTCGACTGGGCGATTTGGATGGCTCGCACGAGGAAGGTTTCTTCACTCTTGGCAAACTTAAATGTTATGATTAACTTTAAGAAGTGTATGTGGCATTGAGGAAGTTAGGACAAACGTTCCGGCTGCAGACTTGCTATACCCTACCAGGTCCCTAATGAAACCTGTTTTTCCTTATGCAATTAAAATATGGGTGTAACAACTCCGACTACAAGGGGCTATATCACACTTTATTATATGACTAGCTCTTTGAGCGGGCAAGATGAACCAAATCGCGCGTTGTGATTGGCTACCCGAGCGGGCAAGATGGAGCTATCTTGCCCGCTCGGGATTTCTCTCTTGGTCCCACAAGATCAAAGATCATTTTTCGGTGTTTTAAGCCATATCATAAATCCTTTATACGCAAAAAAAGAACTTGGCCCACATCCAGCCACCTTGACCTCACGCCTGGTCAACTACATTATATATTTTGGTCCGTCTATAAAATATTTATAAAGTCTTTGGAATAACAGAGAAGCAAAATTGATGTCTTACGCTATTTAATTTCTCCTGTTGAGCGAATTAAAAATATAGAAATGTTCGGTTTTTTTAAAGGTCTTAAACTTTCCCTGGAACAAATGGAAAGAAAATTGTACTGTTTAGCTCTTCTTGTAAAAATTCACGTCAAGTCATCTTTTAGGATTCTCACACATATCGTATCCAAAAGTAAAGTTCAAAGGAAATAACCTCTGTTTAGCTTTCAACAGAAAACTGTTATGACAGCATACACCGAATGCAAGTATGGCGGAGCACTAGGACGAACCGGGCCCAGTTGCATGAAAGCGAGGTTAGTGAGGCTCGGCGTTCCTTGCTGTCTTAAGGACGGTGCCTTCTATTGCTATTGCGCATACGTTCTGCGCATCTCCAGATACTCGGATTTCCTATGGGTGATGCTTATTGATACAGGGATATTTTTGCGCTGTTCAAAACTATGCGGAGAAA
>NC_090894.1:20776816-20781816 GCF_036669925.1 Montipora capricornis | reverse complement strand
ACCCCTAATAATGTGAATGTAATAATTTCAAGCTTTTGTTCAATCAATCTGTATTTTCTTTACTTAAGGAGGCAGTTAACCCTAAATCAGTGGAATCAGATAAAAACTGATAATTTATTTTCAAATTGGCCAAACATAATAAAACTTGGCAGATGCATGCAATGTCAACAGCAGTATTAATTTAGGTACTTTTGATGTCCTGGCAACCAACTATCACCATAGCAACCCTTGTAAACAAATCATTTTAAAACACTGATTTCTTGAAGACTTTTAACTCAATTGACTTAAAAATTGCTGTACACATTCGTAATGTAATGTTCTCTGCAATGAATTACTGATTTTTTGTTTCTTCGACATTCGCAGCACAAAAGGCGTGGTATCCATGTTTCCATGGCAACAGTAACAGTTTGCGACTAATTGAGAAATCCATAATTCAATGCATAGAACATCACTTCAGAAACAAGCACAGAAAATTTCAGCTAAAATAGTTAAAAAGCAAGCCAACTGTGCCTGTTTCAGTACTAAGAGAGGAAATAACTGTAAATCTGGGAAAATGCAAGATAAAGTTGAACACACAGTAACGCAACACTACATGCTCATAAAGAAGACACCAAGCATAATCTAAATGGATACAAGTAGTCCAGCATGTCCATATTTGATGTGTGAATGTTTTCTCCACCAAAGTTGTTACCAGACTGATTTCAATAAGTCAATTTTGCTCAGTTCTTTCTGTAGCAACAAACTCAACATCTGGGACCACAAACACAACATTAATTTCATTTGTGGCAGTCTCCGCAGGCAAAGTGGCTGTTGGTGACTCTTTTCTGAGGGTCTTTTTCTTTTGTTTCTTCTCATCTGCCTCTGGTTTGGAACTTATGCCAAATGCTCCAGCCTGAAAAGCCAGCTTGTCAGCCCTTGATATCCTGCTTGACCTTATTATCTGCCTCCGCTTTCGATACTTGGAGCTGATCTTGTGAGCTTCAGAGGTAATTCTGTCCAGCTACTCCCTTCTCAAGGCTTTCAGCATATTCCTTCCAAGAGAAATTTTACAAGACTTCATCAGAACTGCCTTGCTTGAAGCTCCTGTGTTGAAAACCCCTACAGTTTCACTAACTGCTATCACCACACGCCGCTTTCCGCAGTATTGGCTCTTGGGGAATCTTGACCACAGCTGCCACTTTCATTCCGGTTCTGGGTTTGCCCCAGTAAACATCTTTACTGACATGGCAAATACCACACCAATCTTAGAGCTGCCCCTTTTCTGCCAAGTTCCATCTTTATGGAAGCAGCAACTTTAGCAATTGAATGGCTGTCAATATCAACCATGCTTTCTTCACCCTTATTGGAGGCTAACTGGCTAAGCCTTTCTGCTGCTTTGCACATCAGTTTCTCAGCATTATTGATGGCTATCCTTTCTATTTGTTTCATATTTTGGTTGTATGCCTTCTTGGTAACTGGAGGTGGAAGTTTCATACTGGCACAGAACTTTGAGCTACAACTAGCTGATTTGCTGATACATTTGAATTGGATAGTAGCTCAGCATCTGGTAGCTTGAAGCCATGTGCTTTCTCATCATGTACATGTGCTTCGCTGAAGAATTACTTCCCTACTTACTTGATTCCCTAGAAATAAAAATTGTCATAGATTTCCGATGAAACTTCCGACGCACACTGTTGTATCATGTCAAGGAGATGATAAAAAGGTAATTAAAAAAGGGACCGTAAAAGGAAGGGGGGGGGGGGGGGGGTGTCACCGTGCTCGTTTCCATGGTACGAGGCTAACAAATACGGCTTACATCCGGCGCTATTTGGCTGGACAAATGTTAATGAGCTATTACGTAACTACAATTATTAGTTACAGAATGTTTCATCAATGCTTGAGTCATGCATTATATATACATTTCCTTAGGCTGGAAAAAGTAAAATAAAAATAAAATAATGACAAAGAACCGGAATTCCATCAACCACTCATTCTGGCTCCCTTTTGACAGAAACCATGCCTGTCAGTTAATTTTAAACCTCAGGATGTAGTTTTAAATCTCGTGATACATTTTTTCTTGAATTTCCTGAAAACCACCTCCTTTGTCTTCCAATCATCATCAAAATTGTAATGAAAAATACATTTTAGAAGATGTTGATCTCTACAACTATATCGTTTGCTAAAAATCATACAAAGCAAGAAATCCCAAGGACCAATCTAATCTTTATGTCATTTGCTACCCAAATCCCTTCTAAAGCTAGCAATAGCGCCGTTTATACGAGAGAAAATAAGCCGCGGCTTACTCTGGCCGTGGCGTACATAATACGCGAAAGGAACTATTTATACGAGTATAAACTCTCAGGCCAGGATAAGCCGCGGCTTGAGAAAGCCTTGAACGTAGACTTTGTACCATTTATTCGGGGTGTTCGCGTCTTATGTAAGCCGCGGCCAGAGTAAGCCGCGGCTTATTTTCTCTCGCATAAACGGCCCTAATATTGTTTCCCCTTTGCATTTTTGGATGAAGATGAAGGCGGATGTTACAAGCAAAGCGGAGTTGCTTTAATTTGTTACTCGAAATGCCAGGGTTTAAAGCACTGCCTCATTTATCATTTACACTAGACCGTAACATTTAAGCTTTCCTAATGTGTGGTAACCTTCTTCGCCTGAATCATCAAAATCCGCCAGTCTGATTTGCGTTACAGGTAGAGCAGCCTTATCTGTCAGCAGACCGCTGTCTGATCTCCAACCGCTGCCACTGTTAACACAGTTACACTTCTTACCATTTGAGCAGGAATTTGTTACACCGCATGCGCACATTTTATCATAACCCGTAGCTCCTCCCCAGTAGTTTATTCTGTTTCCGTCACGAGACACCCACCAAGCATCCCCTTCCAGAATAAAGGAAACAGCATTGCGACACTCAAACTTGATAAACTGTTCACAGTTAAGCGAAGCTCGAGTGAGAGCCGCGAGCTGAACGGTGCTAACTCCAGTGTATCGCACATCTTTACTGTAGCATCCTGGATTACCAACATTACAGCCAGGAAGATTGGCAACATGTGTTCTACTCTCACTGTCGTGACTTATGACTGTCACACCAACCCCTCCCTTGTCACGCATGTCACAATACACCTGGAAAGGATTTACGCCTCCCTTACCATCAGGATCAATCTTATAATACCCTGAGGAGATAGCGCTGTTACCCGACTTAAGGCTGCTGCATGATGCACTGAGTACTTCAACAATCGATGTTGCCTCTATTGTTCTCCTGTAGTTTCTTGCCACGCATGTGTAAGACCCAGCATCACTTTTGGACGTTTGAGTGACAATTAAAGTTCCGTTTGGGAAAACAATGTGATTGTGAGGAAGAATTTTTCCAGCTCTTTTCCAAGTAGTTACGAGTGAACCTTTTGCAGAGCAATGAAGCACCAATTTAGTCAATTCCAACGAGTTGATTTTCGGCGGCGGGCTTAAAGTAAATTTCAGTCTGTCAATAACTGTCACTTGCGCGACAACGGAGTCATATCCAAGGAAATTCTTTGCTGAACATGTGTAAATTCCAGCATCACTTTTCCTTACATTGGTTAAGGTTAAGTTCCCTTCGACTACTGCGGTCTTATCTATCGGCACGTGGCTTAACGCTTTACGCCACGTAATCTTTGGTGTTGGTTGACCAGTAGCTTTGCACAGCAGACTCAGGTCCTCTCCTTCTTCAATGATGATAGACGAAGACGGCTTTTGAGTAATTCTTGCGCCAACTGCAATGCAAAAATGCAGCAGCTACAGTTAGCTATTACAACGGCACTCGTGATTCGTTCAGAAAATAACAAGCACAAAAAATAAACCAGCAACGGAAGCAATGGTGCATAATTCTTAAGACAGTAGAGCTGCATCCGAATCTGGTCCTAACTGCAATTAGCATCCTCCCCCATGGGCTAGTTTATACCGACGCTCAACCCCTAACCAACTGGTTGGTTGAGCATCGGACTACTGTGAGGGAGGTAGCGGGACCAAAAACCGCGGCCGGACGCACATTTAGGGTCTGTAAATAACTGAGGAGAGAGTGTTGCCTTTGTAATGGCAGATGCAAATGGTTAGATTTTCTAGTTTTTTCGGATAAGGACGGTAAACCGTAGGCCCCGTCTCATGACCCTTCCATGTTCATAACCGTGTGGGACGTAAAAAAACCCCACACAGTTCTGGAGTTCTCGGTGTTGTGGTCTGTCCCATGTGGTATAGCTATCTAGTTGAACTCCTAGTATAGTATATTCTGATATAGGAGTATCTAATTAAAGCATTCAGTAACATGAGGCAGTCATAAGCACAAGCAATATACAGACATACACAGGCTCGTTTGAACGGTTTCAATATTTGCTACAACTTGCATTCAACACTTTGTTGGACCAAATGTTTGGTGCGTTTGAACAGGTCGTTTAACATCGTTGAAAGTGTAGAAATTGTTGAAAGATTGCTGGAAGTGTTAAATAAAATTTAAAGTGATTTAAACTTTCATTCAACATCTATTTAGCATTTGTTTTGTTCTAAAAAATGTCGATTGACGTTGAAGGCGCTTGAAAAAATCCGTTCACTCACGCATTCTAGCACCAGGTTGCACCTGGCCTAACATTGGACGGGAGAGTTTGGATTCTTCCTTCCGTCACAGTGGCCATGTTGGTGGGAAGAACAATAGCGAAGAGGTAAAGACTTGTTTCCATATCTCAAAGTGCCCTTCGATGTGAGGGGCCTGGGGTAGCGGTAGGGGGTGAAGGGTACAATAGCTGAAACAACCCAAACCTTTACAAAAATGCTAACGTTAGGCCTAAACAATATGCTTTAGATAATGTTTAGGCCTAAGGTTAGCATTTTTTGTATGGGTTTGGGTTGTTTCAGTTTTGTTGTTCCAGGCCCCTCACGTCCAAGGGCACTTTGAGATATGGAAACAGGTCTTTATCTAGCGAAAAATTCTTTGACTTTCATACTATGCAAAACTTGAGGTAAATTTTTCTATTGCTCTGCACCAA
>NC_090894.1:20766816-20771816 GCF_036669925.1 Montipora capricornis | reverse complement strand
ATGCCACTGAAGATGTCAAACGTAGTGTAGAGTGTTATTAAACGCACGCTCACTTTCCAACCCTTGGCGGAACCGTAGATTCGCAGTGGAATCGAGACACCACCGACGAGCAGGTCGGAAAACGCAAGGCTTACGAGTAGAGTGTAGGTTCCTGAGCGAAGACGTCGGTCGGTGGCATATGCGGCGATCACGAGAAGATTCCCACCAAGGATTAGGAACATCAGAATAGCTTCTCCTGCGATCCTTGGGGTTACGCCATTGGAGTAAAATCCTTTGTCTCTTGATGCCTCGTCAAATTGGTTCTGTAGGGAATTATTGGTTGCATTCATTACGAATGAATCGCAAAAGGGTCTGCGTTTTAAAGAAATTTGATGACCAAATCAACAAAGAGGGGAGACAACTGAACGAAAGCTCGATAATCATTAATTGACCCTTGGCTGCGAAATAACGGTGTCTGTTATTGTTAACTGTCACAGTTAATCTTGAAAACTTGTGTGGTTTTTTTATCTTCAGTATACAAGTTGACCGCATTACATTGAGCAGTACATTGCCAGCCGGCAGAGACGTTCAGAATCGAGCGACTATTTAAAAAAAAAAAAGATGAACTATGAATAAAAAACAATTAAATTTCCCGGAAACATCCAAATGGAAAAATAGCATTTTGTAGACATTTCTAGTTTACTTTATTTATCAGCAAACAATGTTGTCCAGTATAAAATGACACCGTTCGGATATATCGCGAACTCAAAATTAACTTGATAATATCCTTTTCCATCGATTTTTAAAGTAACATCGTAATTACTCTTGGTAAAATCTTTTTTTTTTTGAAATTTAATTTTCTGAGGTTAAAAAAAACGTTTTCACTTTTAGTTGAAACAATATTTCGACATCTGAATTTACGGAAAAAGCGCCTCACGCCTCAATTTCCCTGCAAAAAAAATTGTTTAAGAAAATACTTGTGTTGGCCTTTAGCAGGTGAAGACTAATATTTCTTACTGGGGATATAACATGTAATATTGTCTGTTAGTTTCATTCGCGCTTAACTCAAATGACTTTTGCCTCATCGTTCTAATTTTTTTCTGTCAGGGACAATTGCTAATTTTATAATCTTACCGATCGGAAAGCTGAGAGACGAAACTCAAGTAACTTCCAATTAACTTAAATTGAGTCTACAGCAATTGTAACACAGGGAACGATGACAAAAAATCGAGATTATTGGTGCGCCATCTTTTGTTTCATTGGTGACGTTACCTAATTAAACCGCAGTACTTAGTGTACAAGACTGAAACATCACGCGCATTTGATATAAACTGACCCATATACAACAGAACACTGCATCCTAAAATCTTTGACTCACAGAGGATTGTTACAACCTACTTCGCTAAAGATTTGTCGTAGATGACTTGAGAAGGCTTCAAAGCGCCAAGCCTTGCTTAGTCATCATGGCAGAAGGTTAACCCAACGTCACCAACTTATCCGAGGTCAGTATTGTGGCGCGAATTGATAATAACGACGATCGAATACATTTTTGGGGTTGATCTTCATATTTTGACATATATTTATATTATTCTTTAATAGCATTTTTGGGGTAACAGAGTTCGATTACATCTTTCCGGCTTTGAAAAATATTACAAAGCGTAAATGGTGCCGCCGAGGCGCATGCTCAGTAGCTTCGAGTAAGTTGCGGTCCAAGGAAGAATACTCAAGATTCACTTAAGAAATTAGGGATAGTTTTTCTAAGGTTAAAAGGCCTGGTCATAACACGGTACTGCAGCTCGTATGAAGCTAAAGGTAAAACTGGTCGGCACAAATTTCACGAATTTCACGGTCACAGTTATTGTAATCACAAACACCGCTATATAGGAGACATTTAGAAGAATATTTTTAAGGCTTGCTCAAGCGAAGTTTGTCCAGAAACTGAATTAATGTGTATGGTTGGCAGGTCAAGTCTGCTGACTAAAATATGATATTAAAACACACCGGATCAATTTCCACCACCAAAGAATTCTTCCAACAAATCTTCAACTGGTCTGAAGGCCAGGTTACTATAGTGTACAACGTCGTTCTTTACTGGTCCATGAGCTCCGTGGGTTCCAGTCCCTGGTGAGTAGGAATCAGTGACGGGATAAACATCCAGGACGTGAAAGCCTGCTTCGCACATGCGCGTTGTGGCAAAGGCATTGTACAACAAAATACGCTGTGGATAAAAACAAATGGAGTTGTAGACTTTTCTCAACACATCATTGAGGAGATAACAATTAAATAGGACTAGGAAAATTTGTCTTCAAACAAAAGTCCATTACCCAAGAGTAAGAATTACCAAAATTGGCCTAATCCCCATCAGCTTCAGAGATGTGTCTATTTTTAAACCTAGTTTTGCGGGAAAATTCACCCCCATTCAAACCCTTTGGGAATAAAATATTTTGTTATATACCTTGACTTTCACTCAACAAAACGAGCACTGTGATTGGTTGATTCTTGGTCGTGTGCCCCTGATCAAATTCAAATGTATCCCGACCGGGATACAATTCCGCAGTTGTTGCCCGCTTCGGATGTTTGCATTGTAATGTAGCACTCACATACATGGAAATACCTGTAACGATATACACTTAATGTTTGGTCCCTCGGGAATCGAAACTAGTTAGTTTTGCTTTTCCTCGCGTCCTCGAGTCCTGATATTTCCCGAGATGAAGTCGAGGGAAACATCAGGACTCTCGGGAAAAAGAAACTAACTGTTTCCCTCGGGACCTCACATGAAGTGTATATCGTTCCAGGTATTTCCATATATGTGAGTGCTACATTATAATGGAAATACAATACACAAAGAATCTTATCCTATGAGCAGAGAGCTATCGATCTTCCAAGAAAAATGGAGGAGAGGATGGGACCTCTGTCAACCGCTTCGAATTTCTTTGTTGACCTTGCGTCAAAAATTCGAGTGTATTCGGGTGTCAGTGACGCGTGACCAGTAACCGCAAAACCACGAAAGTGAAACAAACTGAGTCGGGATATTTTCGAACGATTCTGGCAAACACACGACAACCAAGGAATCATGTCCTTGGAAACTCAAGATAGTTCATACTTTTAAAATGCCATTTCATTTTCTACTGAAAATTATAGTTTCTGGAAGACACGATACGGAGGAAATACTCATGGGAATTTAGACAGTTAAAGAATTTTAACCCGGGAGATTTGAATTGGGTTAGCCGATTTGGTCTATTGTTTATTTTCCCGCAAAACTTGGTTTAAAAATAGACGGTTGTCTGACGCTGATTGGGACAAACATGATACCCGATTCTTAGTCTTGGGTCATGGACTCATCATCACAGTTAATATCTCCGAGCATTTACCCTCCCAACCATGATACATCACAGAAGACAGACCACAACACCGGGAACTACATGCCCTACTCTTTGCGACAAGTGTGCGGGTTCTTTTACGTCCCAAAGGATTATGAACATTGAAGGGTTGTGAGACGGGACCTCCGGCTTATCGTCCTTATCCGAGAAGACTTGAGAGTCAAACCATTTGCAGATGTAATTATATTACAAAGGCGGCACTTTCTCCTCAGTTATTTAAAGACCCTGAGTGTTGGTCCGGCCGGAGTTGAACTCACGACCTCCCGCGTGAAAGCCCGGTGCTCAACCAATTGAGCCACCGGTGCTCTCGCTTCAAGTTACTCCAAAACAGACGTTTTGTATGCAGACACACATCAATATTGACGGTGCATCTAGTTTATGGACATATGTATCCAAACACAATAATACGCTTGTTTATCGTCGATTCCAAAATTAGTTTATCAATCTATCCAACTTTTCGCCAGTTCATTCATCCATTCACTCACACACTCACTCATTTCCTTTCAGCAGGACTGTCAGTCAGTCAGTCAATGCAACGTCATTGCGACTAAGTGTGTTTCAACTGAGTATATTCCTCACCTGCTGCGTCATAAACCTCTTGTGCCCAAGGTGAATATTGCTCGCCTTATCCTTGTTTATTGCTGTGGTTGTTTTCCAAATCGCTGTTCCACTGTACCTGGATTGGGTAGCATTCGACAAAGTCATTTGGCGAATTTCATTCACCAAACCATCAATCAGTTTCTTGTAATTTGTGAAGTTTGTGCTTTCCACGAAATGAAGACCGAAATTAAAAATGACGGCGCTGTTATCGCGCATCTCTGGACGCAGTATATCTCGGCGAAAATTCAGCAAAACTCTCTCGTTGTTGTAGTCTAAGTTTTCATTCTCATTCTTGGCGACTGTGACGTTCTTTACTGGATAAATCCAATTATAACTAAACTTACAATCGCTGAAAATTCCATGACAAAGTTTTCGCTGTCTTAATGATTGCGCAAAGAACACGTTTACTGAGTCTCCGTAAATCCACAATGTTCCACCTTTGCCACGAGATTGGAGTCTGCGAAGTGGCACTGCAATGAAATTTATATACAATCCTTCGTTGGTAATAATAACGATGACGACGATGCTGACAATGGCCATGATAACAATAATAATAATAATAATAATATTAGTAATAATAATAATAATAATAATTGAGTGTGTTAACGATGAAACAACAACAATGACTGATTGAATGTAAGGAGAAATGACATTTCCCCTTACATTCAATATAATAATAATAATAATAATAATAATAATAATAATAATAATGATGATGATGATGATGATGATGATGAGCCGTGACGAAGATGTTCATAATAACCAAATAAAATCACTTGCTCTGCTAATTAGGGAGACAGCAGATGAAACCAAATCAAATTAAGGCAGATCAAGTCAAAGGATACGTTAGGATGAGACGGTAAAACTAGGGAACCCGATAAAGCTCTTGGAACAGAGTAGACAGCCAACAAACAAACTCACGTAAGACCCCTACTCAAGAAATCATACACGGCCAGGACATGTAGTTGACGGACGAGTGCCCTCACCACTGCGCATGACATTAAAGGCTATATCACAAATGGGTTGTTCATTGGTCATCCT